>NW_015395321.1:0-10384 GCF_001527695.2 Protobothrops mucrosquamatus | reverse complement strand
AGGAGGAGGAGGTGAAGAATTTCTATCCTTCCACAATATCTGTAATACCATCCAACAT
This sequence comes from Protobothrops mucrosquamatus, assembly GCF_001527695.2. Taxonomy (NCBI): domain Eukaryota; kingdom Metazoa; phylum Chordata; class Lepidosauria; order Squamata; family Viperidae; genus Protobothrops; species Protobothrops mucrosquamatus. The sequence goes on along the minus strand of NW_015395321.1, from coordinate 10,326 downwards.
CCAGATCTCCCCATCCCAGGTCCTTGGAAAGAAATCGGCCAGTAGATAAAAAGGCCAAACCCACTCTGAACATCCGGCTGACTGTGCGACAAACCATAATAACCACCACCACCAACAACAACAACACGAGCCAGCATTGAGAAGACAGCAAAACCGAAATCGAGAAGACAGGGACGGGCCGTTAAGTGCCGCCTCTGCAAAGAAGCTGAAGAAACAGGGGACCACCTGGTAAGCTGCCGCAAGAAGATCGCCCAGACGGACTACAAGCAGCGGCACGACAAAGTAGCAACAATGGTGCGCTGGAAGATCTGCAAGAAACATCATTTGCCTGCAAGCCAGAATTCTGGGAGTTGAAGTCCACGAGTCACAAAAGAGCCCAGGTTGCCTACCCCGGGTCTAGATCTCCTGCTTAGGCAGCGTGTTGGACTAGAGGACCTCCAAGGTCCCTTCAACTCTGTTATTCTGTTAGGCTGTACAGGTTGTCCTCGACATGTGAGCACAATGAAGCCCAAAATTTGGGATGTTAAGTGAGACATTTGTTAAATGAGTTTTGCCCCCTTTTACGCCCTTTCCTGCCAAAGGTCTTAAGTGAATCATTGCAGTTAGTAACTTAGTAACCCGGTCATTAAGTGAATCTGGCTTCCCCATTGACTTTGCTTGTCGGAGTGTCGCAAAAGGGGATCACGTGAGCCCGGGACACTGCAACCGTCGTAAGTACATGCCAGTTGCCAAGTGTCTGGATTTTGATCACGTGACCGTGGAGATGCTACAACGGTCATAAAGGTGAAAAACGGTCATCAGTCAATTTTTCCCGTGCTGTTGTAACCTCGGTCACTACATGAACGCTTATAAGTTTAATAATAATAATAATAATAATAATAATAATAATAATAATAATAATAATAATAATAATAATAATAATAATAATAATAATAATAATAATAATAAAGTTGGAAGGGACCTTGGAGGACATCTAGTCCAACCCCCTGCTCAGGCAGGAAACCCTATAACATTTCGGACAAATGGCTGCCCAGTCTCTTCTTAAAAACTTCCAGTGTCGGAGCATTCACCGCTTCTGGAGGCAGGTTGTTCCACTGGTTAATTGTTCTCACTTGTCAGGGAATTTCTCCTTAGTTCCAGGTTGCTTCTCTCCTTGATGAGTTTCCACCCGTTGCTTCTCGTCCTGCCTTTAGGGGCTTTGGAGAAGAGATTGACTCCCTCTTCTTTGGGGCAGCCCCTGAGATACTGGAAGGCTGCTATCCTGTCCCCCCTCGTCCTTCTCTTTGTTAAACTAGACATCCCCAATTCCAGCAACTTTTCCTTATATGTTTTAGCCTCCAGTACCCTGATCATCTTTGTTGCTCTTCTCTGTACTCTTTCTAGAGTCTCAACATCTTTTTTACATCGTGGGGACCAAAACTGGATGCAGGATTCCAAGTGTGGCCTTACCAAGGCATTGTAAAGTGGTATTAACACTTCGCGTGATCTTGATTCTATCCCTCTGTTAATGCAGCCTAGCACTGTGTTGGCCTTCTTGTCCTGCCCTCGGGCGCTTTGGAGAATGGCTTGACTCCCTCTTCTTTGGGGCAGCCCCTGAGATACTGGAACGCTGCTATCCTGTCCCCCCTCGTCCTTCTCTTCATTTTTTATTTTATTTATTTATTTATTTATATTTGGATTTATATCCCGCCCTTCTCCTCGCGGACTCAGGGCGGCTGACAATCAGTTAAAATACATAAATAACAATACAAATTTAAAATTCATTAAACTAGACATCCCCAATTCCAGCAACCGATCCTTACATGTTTTAGCCTCAAGTACTACGTGTACTCGTGGATTCCAACTCCCCGAATCCCAGAATTGTGGGAGTCGAAGTCCACAAGTCTTAAAAGTTGCCAAGGCTGGACAGCTGGGCGTCCTGCACGAGCAGGGGGTTGGACTAGAAGACCTCCGAGGTCCCTTCCAGCTCTTTGTCGTTCTGTATTAAACAAGGCCGCCTGGGCCAAGCTCCCAAATTACACTCAACCGCAAGTGAAGTGCAATCCACCCAGTAAAGGACCACTGACAGCTTTCCGTTCCAATCCACGGCCCGTCCAAGATTTACAAATGGAGTAAATAAACTGAAATCAACGAGCCGTGATTTACAAATCGTGCCGCCCGCGTCCGGCCAAGGAGCTGAGCCGTACGTAGCCCAGCCACGTGGCTTCTTTCCATCATTCAAATCCAAATGTCGGCGGCTATTTCCCCGTCGCCAGGAGAGGCCTCGCCTGGCAGAGAGTTCCGCCTGCCTGTATCCAAACAGCAGCTGATCGAAGCACGCAAACGCACAAACGGGCACGCACCGCGCACCGCGCACTTCGAGGCCCATCTGTTGTGTTTTTCCAAGCAACAGTTAAAACGGAGGCTACTCAAATTCGGTAAAGAATTCTCTCTGGGGTTCTGGAAGGCCCTTCACAACCCTGGCTCTGTGTTGCCGGGACCCGATGTTGGTGTGTGTCTGTGCAACAACTCCGCATTGTGCTGTGCTTAAATTTCTTTTTCTTTCTTTCTTTCTTTCTTTCTTTCTTTCTTTCTTTCTTTCTTTCTTTCTTTCTCTTTCTTCCTTTCTTCTCTTTCTTTCTTCCATCCTTTCCTTCCTTCCTTCCTCTTTCTTTCTTTTTTCTTTCTTCCTTCCTTCCTTTCTTTTTCTTTCCTTCCTTTCCCTCCTTTCCCTCCTTCCTTCCTCTTTCTCTTTCTCTTTCTTTCTTTTTCTTTCTTTCTTTCTTTTTCTTTCTTTCTTTCCCTTCCTTTCTTTTTCTTTCTCTTTTTCTTTCCTTCCTCTTTTTCTTTCTTTCTTTCTTTCCTTCCTTCCTTCCTCTTTCTTTCTTTTTTCTTTCTTCCTTCCTTCCTTTCTTTTTCTTTCCTTCCTTTCCCTCCTTCCTTCCTTCCTCTTTCTTTCTTTCTCTTTCTCTCTTTCTCTTTCTTTCTCTTTCTTTCTTTCCCTTCCTTCCTTCCTTCCTTTTTTCCTTCCTTCCTTTCTTTTTCTTTCTTTCTTTTTCTTTCTTTTTTCTTTCTTTCTTTCTCTTTCTCTCTTTCTTTCCTTCCTTCCTTCCTTCCTCTTTTTTTCTTTTTTCCTTCCTTTTTCTTTCCTTCCTTTCCCTCCTTCCTTCCTTCCTCTTTCTTTCTGTCTCTATCTCTCTTTCTCTTTCTTTCTTTCCCTTCCTTCCTTTCTTTTTCTTTCTTTCTTTTTCTTTCCTTCTTTTCCCTCCTTCCTTCCTTTCTTTCTCTTTCTTTCTTTCCCTTCTTCCTTCCTTTCTTCCTTTCTTTTTCTCTTTCTTTCTTTCCTTCCTTCCTCTTCCTTCCTCTTTCTTTCTTTCTTTCTTTCTTTCTTTTTTCTTCCTTCCTTCCCTCCTTCCTTCCTTCCTTTTTCTTTCTCTTTCTCTTTCTCTTTCTTTCCCTTCCTTCCTTTCTTTTTCTTTCTTTCTTTTTCTTTCTTTCTTTCTCTTTCTTTCTTTCCTTCCTTCCTCTTTTTTCTTTTTTCCTTCCTTTTTCTTTCCTTCCTTTCCCTCCTTCCTTCCTTCCTCTTTCTTTTTTCTTTCTTTCTTCCTTCCTTCCTTCCTTTCTTTTTCTTTCCTTCCTTTCCCTCCTTCCTTCCTTCCTCTTTCTTTCTCTTTCTCTCTTTCTTTCTTTCTTTCTTTCCCTTCCTTCCTTCCTTCCTTTCTTTTTCTTTCTTTCTTTTTCTTTCTTTTTTTCTTTCTTTCTTTCTCTTTCTCTCTTTCTTTCCTTCCTTCCTTCCTCTTTTTTTTCTTTTTTCCTTCCTTTTTCTTTCCTTCCTTTCCCTCCTTCCTTCCTTCCTCTTTCTTTCTGTCTCTTTCTCTTTCTCTTTCTTTCTTTCCCTTCCTTCCTTTCTTTTTCTTTCTTTCTTTTTCTTTCCTTCCTTTCCCTCCTTCCTTCCTTTCTTTCTCTTTCTTTCTTTCCCTTCTTCCTTCCTTTCTTCCTTTCTTTTTCTTTCTTTCTTTCTTTCTTTCTTTCTTTCTTTCCTTCCTTCCTCTTCCTTCCTCTTTCTTTCTTTCTTTCTTTCTTTCTTCCTTCCTTCCTTCCTTCCTTCCTTCCTTCCTTCCTTCCTTCCTTCCTCTTTCTTCCGTTCTCTTTCTTTATTTCTTTCTTTCTTTCTTTCTCTTTCCTTTCTTTCTTTCTTTCTTTCTTTCTTTTCTTTCTTTCTTTCTCTTTTTCCCTGTTACGGCTGCTCTGCTTTTCGCGGCACGTTCCGATTTGCTAGAAGCGACTCTGAATCCGGAGGGGAACATTGTGATGAGAGCATTGTTCCGGTTGCTGTAGGAACGGCAAGCAGATTTTGCTGGGCTTCAGAAGCGCGATTCTGGCGTCTCTGATGCACCCGTTGTGGCCCAGAATTGTCCATTTTCATTGTCGGGCCTTCAGTTGCCACGCAGAGCGGCATCTCCCAGGAAACACGACGGCGTTGCGTTGCTGCTTTCCTTGCGTCCTCCTGTGAAGATTCCCCAGCCTCGGGGTTACCCATTGAAGGGGCAAAGAGAAGGAGGCTGAGGGCTCCTTGGTGGTCTCTGAGCCTGGGGGTTTTCTTGCAGACGTTCTATTACGCAACCAGCTAGGAGGCACCGATGAGTAGGGCAATGAAACTCCAAGTTCAGAGGCCCCCAAGGACCCCACAGGCATCTTTCTTCTCCGCCTTGCAAACTCTGATGATGTTACCTAGTTGGGTCATGAAACATCTGCAAGAAAGCCACCAAGCTCAGACAACATAAAGGACCCCAGAGTCGTCGTCGTCGTCGTCGTCGTCGTCGTCGTCCTCCTCCTCCTCCTCCTCCTCCTCCTCCTCCTCCTCCTCCTCCTCCCCACAAACCCCACTACCTTCTAACACTGATGATATTCCCTAGTTCGGTCAGGAAACATTTACAAGAAACAAACAAGCACAAAGAGCACCAAAGACCCCATTATCCTCTTCCTCCTCCTCCTCCCCTCTGCAAACTGCACTCCTAGCACTGATGATGTTACCTAGTTGGGTCATGAAACGTCTGCAAGAAAACCACCAAGCTCAGAGTACATAAAGGATCCCAGAGTTCTCATTCTCCTCTTCCTCCACCACCACCACCACTACCTCCTCCTCCTCCTCTTCCCCACAAACCCCACTGCCTTCTAACACTGATGATGTTCCCTAGTTCGGTCATGAAATGTTTGCAAGAAACAAACACAAAGAGCATCAAAGACCCCATAATCCTCCTCTTCCTCCTCCTCCTCCTCCCCTCTGCAAACTGCACTGATGATGTTACCTAGTTGGGTCATGAAACATCTGCAAGAAAACCACCCAGCTCAGAGAGCACCCAGGACCCCACAGTCCTCCTCCTCCTCTCCACAAACCCCACTCCCTTCTAGCATTGATGATGTTCTCTAGTTGGGTCATCAAACGTCCACAAGAAAAAAAGCCAAGCTCAGAGAGCACCAAGGACCCCCCCAGTCTTTTTCTTCCTCTTCCTCCTCCCCCCTCCTCCTCTCTGCAAACCCCCCTCCTTTCTAGCACTGATGATGTTATCTAGCTGGGTCATGAAACGTCTGCAAGAAAACCACCCAGCTCAGAGAGCATCCAGGACCCCACAGTCCTCCTCCTCCTCCTCCTCCTCCTCCTCTTCGTCTCCACAAACCCTACTCCCTTCTAGCATTGATGATGTTCTCTAGCTGGGTCATGAAACGTCTGCAAGAAAACCACCCAGCTCAGAGACCACCCAAGGAGCCCTCACCTGGAGAAACACTGGTGGGCTTCCTGTTCCAGAAGAGGTGGCAATTTTCTCCTTCAAGCTTCCTGCAGAAAGACTCACTTGCAGAGCCTCTTTGCAGCCACGGCCTCCCCACATGCTCCTGGACCTTACAGGTCCTACCACGGTATTCCTCGTGCCCAAGCTAAGAGCCCACCAGGGGGGCAGCCGGGGCCGCAGAATCTGCCCCTCAATCTGCCCGCTTCATGAATATCGGGGAAAGCAGATGCCAGGGGGGCCAAGAAGCAATTTTAGCACCTGCCATTCTAGCCCTTTCCCTCTCCTGGAACTTCCTCGTTAGCAAATTGGGCTATAACAACCACAATGCCGTCTCCCAGAATTATGCAAGGCCAAGGCAGCTTGCAAAGATCTAAATTTGGCCGGTGCGGAAAAAAAGGCGACGCTGGAGCCGGTTAGTCCCTAGAACAGGGGGTCCTCCACCCTGGCAACTTTTAAGACTTGTGGCCTTCGACTCCCAGAATAACAGAGCTGGAAGGGACCTTGGAGGTCTTCTAGTCCAGCCCCCTGCTCAGGCAGGAGGCCCTGTGACATTTCAGACAAACGGCTGTCCGGTCTCTTCTTCAAAACCTCCAGTGATGGAGACCCCAGGAGACCAGGAGAGAAGGGTGCCAGATGACCTGCTCCAGGCCACCCAAGCTAGCAGGAGACCACCTTTGCTTGTAGAGGGCCGTCCTCCGCCTCTTGGCCACCCCAACCACCTGCCAAGGCAGAGACCTCTCCAGCTTCAAGCAGCCCCGAGTTTCCTTTCCCGGCCAAAGCCTCCATCCCTTTTCCAGCCTGAACCTGTAATTACGCCCCACCCGTGGGCATCCCATGGGCCGGCTGAGCAATTACCTTAACAATGCGCAGGGCGGTCCAATAGCCACACATCTCCATCTCTCTCTCTCTCTCTCTCTCTCTCTCTCTCTCTCTCTCTCTCCTCCAACTCTCCTTCCTCTCTCTCTCCTTCCTCTCTCCTCTCCAACTCTTTCCTCTCTCCTTCCTCTCTCTCTTCTCTCCTTCCTTTCACTTCCTTCCTCTCTTCTCTATCTTTCTCTCTCCTTCCTTCTCTTCTCTCTTTCTTCTCTCTCCTTCCTCTCCTCTCCCTCTCCTTCCTCTCTCCTTTCTCCTTCCTCTCCTCTCCCTCCTTCCTCTCCTCTCTCCTTCCTCTCACCTCTCCTTCCTCTCTTCTCTCTCCTTCCTCTCACCTCTCTCCTTCCTCTCCTCTCCCTCTCCTTCCTCTCCTCTCTCCTTCCTCTCTCCTCTCTCCTTCCTCTCCCCTCTGCTTCCTCCTCTCTCTCCTTCCTCTCTTCTCTCTCCTTCCTCTCCTTCCTCTCACCTCTCTCTCCTTCCTCTCTCTCTCCTTCCTCTCTTCTCTCTCCTTCCTCTCACCTCTCTCTGCTTCCTCTCCTCTGCTTCCTCTTTCCTCTCTCCCTCTCTTTCTCTCTCCTTCCTCTCCTCTCTCTCCTTCCTCTCCTTCCTCTCACCTCTCTCTCCTTCCTCTCTCCTCTCTCCTTCCTCTCTTCTCTCTTCTTCCTCTCACCTCTCTCTCTCTGCTTCCTCTCCTCTCTGCTTCCTCTTTCCTCTCTCCCTCTTTCTCTCTCCTTCCTCTCTCTTCTCTCTCCTCTCCTTCCTCTCTCCTTCCTCTCACCTCTCTCTCTCCTTCCTCTCTCTCTTCTCTTTCTCCTCTCTCTCTCTCTCTCTCTCTCTCTCTCTCTCTCTCTCTCTCTCTCTCTCTCTCTCTCTCTCTCTCTCTCTCCTTCCTCTCTCTCCTCTCTCTGTCTCTGTCTCTCTCTTTCTGAGCAACTCACAAAAGCCACGGGAGTAAGATCCGTTTTAGCTCATCCGGCACTCAAACAAAAGACGAAACGCAGGGAGCCGGAACGCACAATCCATGGACCACGACCGATGCTATTCTGGAGATCCGCTTGCTTCCACACAAGGGCCGAAAGCAGCAACTCTGAGTCACAACCGCTGGGGAGATAAATGCCATGTGGCTTTGGCCAAGGAGCAGCTTGGCAGCCGGTCCTGCAGGCTCGAACAGATGCCAGCCCCCCCACCACCAAAAAGGCAGGCCGATCAGCCTCCAGCTACCTGTATATATAGCACATACCTTTTTTTTCCACCCGCCTCCAGAAATCTAGAACAAATATTTAAAGCAGGTAGTCCTTGACTTACGACCAAAATTGAGGCTGGGGTTACAGTCCTTAAGTCGTGCCAGTCTTTAAGAGGGTCACTTACGAGCTTTTCCACAGCTGCCATTAAGCGAACCCACTTTTGTCAAAGGGTATTTCACACACACACCCAGAAAATGGAAAGAAATGCCAGAAACTGGCTAAAAATGCTGTAATTTGAGGTCACGCGAGTGTGGGACACTGCAAGCAACCATAAATGTCATCCGAATTGCCAAGCATACAAAATATGGCCATAGAACAGAATATATGGAATGAAATAGAAATAATAGAAATAGAAATAGAAATTAGAATAGAAATAAGAATAGAATAGAATAGAATAGAATAGAATAGAAATAAGAATAGAATAGAATAAAATAGAAATAAGAATAGAATAGAAATAGAATAGAATAGAATAGAAATAGAAATAAGAATAGAATAGAAATAAGAATAGAATAGAAATAAGAATAGAAATAAGAATAGAATAGAAATAAGAATAGAATAGAATAGAAATAGAAATAAGAATAGAATAGAAATAAGAATAGAATAGAAATAAGAATAGAATAGAATAGAAATAAGAATAGAATAGAATAGAATAGAAATAAGAATAGAATAGAATAGAAATAAGAATAGAAATAAGAATAGAAATTAGAATAGAATAGAATAAAATAGAAATAAAAATAGAATAGAATAGAATAGAAATAGAAATAGAAATAAGAATAGAATAGAAATAAGAATAGAAATAAGAATAGAATAGAAATAAGAATAGAATAGAAATAGAAATAGAAATAAGAATAGAATAGAAATAAGAATAGAATAGAAATAAGAATAGGATAGAATAGAAATAAGAATAGAATAGAATAGAAATAATAGAATAGAATAGAAATAAGAATAGAAATAAGAATAGAAATTAGAATAGAATAGAATAAAATAGAAATAAAAATAGAATAGAATAGAAATAGAAATAGAAATAAGAATAGAAATAAGAATAGAAATAAGAATAGAAATATGAATAGAATAGAATAGAATAGAATAGAATAGAATAGGGAATAACAGGGATCTTGGAGGTCTCAGAATTCAGGAACTGGATCACAAGTAGCTCTGGGGAGGTCCCTCCTAACTTCAGTCACTAAGCGAGAGGGTGTAAATTGAGGACTTCCTGTACTCAGCCTGCTCCCTTTCCAGAAGCCTTGAACTGCAAGTCCCATAATCCCTGCCAGCCTAGGCACCATCTCTCTCTTGGCTGTAAAATATTGCTATTGTCATCCAAGTGGTGGTGACAAGGAGGGAGAGAGAGGAGAGAGAGGAGAGAGGGAGAGAGAGGGGGGAGAGGAAGAGAGGGGGGAGAGGAGAGAGGAGAAAGGAGAGGGAGAGAAGAAGAGAGAGAGAGGGAGAGAAGGAAAGAGAAGGAGGGAGGGAGGGAGGGAGGGAGGAAATCCTTAAGAGCTCTCTGAGCTTGGTTGTTTTCTTGCAGAGATTTCGTTACCCAACTAGATAACATCATCAGCGCTAGAAGGGGCAAAACCAGTGGTGGGATTCAGCTGGCTCGTACAGGTTCATCAGAACTGTTAGCTAAATTTTGCTGAGTTTGGAGAACCGGCTTAATGCACAGTGCTCCCGGAAATCCAGTCTAGGCCTTGGAGGTCTGGAGAAGTCCTCCTAGGCCTAGAACAGCCCACCAGAAGTGCATGGATGCCACTTCTAGAAGTCCATTCTAGGCTTCGGAGGCCCGGAGGAGGCCTTCCAGGCCTAGAACAGCGCACCGGAAGTGTGTGGATGCCACTTCCGGAAGTCCGTTCTAGGCCTCGGAGTCCTGGAGCCTCCAACAGCCTGCCGGAAGTGTGTGGATGCCACTTCCAGAAGTCCTTTCTAGACCTCAGAGGCCTGGAGGAGTCCTTCCAGGCCTAGAACAGCCCGCCAGAAATGTGTGGATGCCACTTCCGGAAGTCCATTCTAGGCCTCGGAGGCCCGGAGGCGGCCTTCCAGGCCTAGAACAGTCCGCCAGAAGTGCGTGGATGCCACTTCCGGAAGTCCATTCTAGGCCTCGGAGGCCCGGAGGAGGCCTTCCAGGCCTAGAACAGCCCGCCGGAAGTGTGTGGATGCCACTTCCAGAAGTCCTTTCTAGACCTAAGAGGCCTGGAGGAGTCCTTCCAGGCCTAGAACAGCCCGCTGGAAGTGTGTGGATGCCATTTCCGGAAGTCCATTCTAGGCCTCAGAGACCCAGGCCTGCATCCAATAAAAGAACTGGTTGTTCAGGTATTTGAATCCCACCACTGTGCAAAACCCCCCACTTCCTTCTAGGTACTAACACGTCCGGAGATCTTGATGCTATCCCTTTGTTGATGCAGCCTAGGATCCCACTGGTTTGTTCGGCAGCTGCAGCACAC
>NW_015395320.1:6058-10387 GCF_001527695.2 Protobothrops mucrosquamatus | reverse complement strand
CATCCAACATCCACATCTGCCTATCCCAGGTCCTGGGTAAGGACTCGATAGGTAGACAAAATGCCAAATCCAGTCTGAACATCTGGCTGACTGTGCGATGATCCATAATAATAATAATAATAATAATAATAATAATAATAATAATAATAATAATAATAATAATAATAATAATAATAATAATAATAATAATAATAATAATGTTGGAAGGGACCTTGGAGGTCATCTAGTCCAACCCCCTGCTCAGGCAGGAAACCCTATACCATTTCAGACAAATGGCTATCCAGTCTCTTCTTAAAAACTTCCAGTGTTGGAGCATTCACAACTTCTGGAGGCAGGTTGTTCCACTGGTTAATTGTTCCAACTGTCAGGAAGTTTCTCCTTAGTTCTAAGTTGCTTCTCTCCTTGATTAGTTTCCATCCGTTGCTTCTTGTCCTGCCTTCAGGCGCTTTGGAGAATAGCTTGACTCCCTCTTCTTTGGGGCAGCCCCTGAGATATTGGAACACTGCTATCATGTCCCCCCTCGTCCTTCTCTTCATTAAACTGGACATACCCAATTCCAGCAACCGTTCCTTATATGTTTTAGCCTCTAGTCCCCTAATCATCTTTGTTGCTCTTCTCTGTACTCTTTCTAGAGTCTCAACATCTTTTTTACATCGCAGTGACCAAAACTGGATGCAGTATTCCAAGTGTGGCCTTACCAAGGCCTTGTAAAGTGGTATTAACACTTCACATGGTCTTGATTCTATCCCTCTGTTAATGCAGCCCAGCACTGTGTTGGCTTTTTTGACAGCTGCAGCACACGGCTGGCTCCTATTTAAGTGATTGTCCACTAGGACTCCGAGATCCCTCTCACAGTTGCTACGATTGAGCAAGGTACCCCCTATACCAGTGGTTCTCAACCTTTTTAATGCCGCGACCCCCAACGGTCGTAAGTCGAGGACTAAACCGGTCGTAAGTCGAGGACTACCCAACCGGTCGTAAGTCAAGGACTTTCCCTGCCGGGGAGTGCCGCACATGCGTGGTTCTGCCCCCTGCGCCGGCCAAGGCGTAGCTGGCAAGCGGCAGAGATGGAGCAGGCCGACCACCAGCTGGCCCAGCCCAAGGGAGGTAAGGCACCCGCCGGAAAAGGGGAAAAAAATGGCGGACAGCCTTGCTTGGCGACCCCTGTGAAATGGTCAATCGACCCCAAATGGGGTCACGACCCATAGGTTGAGAACCGCTGCCCTATACTATACCTGTACATTTGGTTTTTCTTGCCTAAATGTAGAACCTTATTTGCTAATGTCCTGCCCAGCATTCCAATCACTCAAGCCACTATGCTCCTTAGATAGAATAAAATAAAATAACACTAGTCCTATGGCATTGTCAGCCTTCCAAGATAGACCAGGGTAGGAAACCAAAGTCATGTAGGCTAACAATATTGCAAGTCTGAATGAACTTCCTCTGTCTCCTTCTCCCCCCCCCCCTTATTTTTGTTTTGAACTAGGGAGGGTCTGGTTTGAGATCCTCACTTAGTTATAGATCTGGCCCAGACTCAGATTACTTTTATCTGATCATGGTCTAAGTTGCAACTTCCTGTTCCTCAAGGTTATTCCTCTCACCCAGGGGTAAGTACCCTTGGCTCTATTATGACTCGTGGACTTCAACTCCCAGAATTCCTGAGCCAGCATGGGGAAACTATGGCCCCTTCATGACTTGTGGACTTCAACTCCCAGAATTCCTGAGCCAGCATGGCTCAGCTTGGAAACCTCTCCCTTTCCCCTCAGCATGGCTGATTTAGGAATTCTGGGAGTTGAAGTCCACGAGTCATAAAAGAGCCAAGGTTGCCTACCCCTGCATCTAGCCCAGTGGTTCTCAACCTTTTTAATGCCGCGACCCCAACCGGTCGTAAGTCGAGGACTAAACCGGTCGTAAGTCGAGGACTACCCAATCGGTCGTAAGTCGAGGACTTTCCCTGCCCGGGAGCACCGCGCATGTGTGGTTCCACCCCCTGCGCCGGCCGAGGCGTAGCTGGCAAGCGGCAGAGACGGAGCAGGCCAACCACCAGCTGGCCCAACTCAAGGGAAAAGGGGGAAAAAATGGCAGACAGCCTTGCTTGGCGACCCCCGTGAAATGGTCGATCGACCCCAAATGGAGTCGCGACCCATAGGTTGAGAACCGCTGATCTAGCCCATTACATCAGTACCAATGTACATAATTCCAAAACAAAACACCAAAAACAGACGAGGATAGTTGAATAAGATCGTTTGGAGCTGATGCTGGTCTGCTGCCCGGTTCTCTGTTTATCTTTTATATTCCCCGTGCTCCGAGACTTTCCAGACTCTTAGGTGCCTCTTTGTCCTTGGTGACAAAGAATAAAAGAATGTCTTCCTTTTCCTTTTTTTATTTTATGCTTTTCTTTTCAAGGGCGCAAAGGATTCTTCAGCCTGGAAGACAAACATGTGTAGAATCTTTAAAAATAATGGGGAAGCCACCGCTTTGTGTAGAGAACCCCTCAGGATATACTTCTCAACTAAAGTCAGTTGTTCATCAAGGAATTTTGGTCGGGTGGTTAAAAAAAAAATGTCTGTGTTTTCACTGGGAAACGGAGCTGCTTTGGGGGGGTCATTAAGCTCCGGGATGACAGCGCTAACATATTTGCCTACGAAGTCATCTAATACTATGCTCAGCATCCAAGATGCGGGCCTAATGGGGTGCTTTCTCTGCTGACTGATTTATACACACATCTCTGCTTCCCTTATGATATCTGTCAATGTTTCATCAGGTGAAGAATGATTCCACTGGAAATCGTTACTCATCTGATTCAGCCTCTCAGTTGAGCTGATTACTCAGTCAAGGGTAATTTTTTTTTTTTGGCTGCAAAAGCTGTCGTGCATACGGTAAACATTGGCTGTGCAAACACCCCAGGAGGCTTGATTGTAATCCTCGACTTACAACTGTTAGTGTCATGAAACTCTTCAAAGAACTTTGAGGCATTGTTTACCTTAAAGAATCTTTATGTTTACCTTAAAGAATCTTTATGGGAGTAGCATAGCTTCGGGCACTAACATAGTTGAAGCCAAAAACTGGATTCCCCTCCCCTGAGCACATAGTATCAAAGCACAATTCCCTCCTTCAATTAACAGTCATAAATCACATTGTCCAATTAGTTTGAAATGCAGGGTCTCCCTCCTTTTCTGCTACCCGCCAATTCTTATCAGCTCTTATTTCACACGCTAGTACAATATTGTTATGTCTAACTAACTCCCACCACATTCTGCCTCCTCCCCGCAGCAGCATCTAATTCTAAGAGTAAAGCATGAGAAAGAAAAAGGCTGCATCTTCATATGTTGTCAAAGCAAGAACATCCAGTGTTAGCAGCGTTAGTGACGGTTCAAAGTTACAACGGCACTGAAAAAAGTGACCTCTGACCGTTTTTCACAGTTGCGACCTTTGCAGCATCTGCAGAGTCACTTGATCAAAATTCAACTGGGTTCACATTTATGACGGTCGCAGTGTCCCGGGGTCATGGGATCCCCTTTTGCGACCTTTTGACAAGCCAAGTCAACGAGGAAGCTGGATTCGCTTACCAACCAGGTTACTAACTTTTCAACCGCAGGCAAGGAAGCTCGTAAAATGGGGCAAAACCTGCTTAACAGCTGTCTCACTTAACAACAGAAAGGCTGGGCTCAATTGCGGTCGTACGTTGAGGACCACCTGTATAAATAAACCATCAGAGACCAAGCAGAGATCAAGCATCTGTCCACAGAATTTCGATATCACTTGACACACAACACTTTCTAATCAAGGCAATTCCCGAACAAAACAGGAATCCTTCTGAAATAACCGATCACTGCATCGTTCTTCGTGGTCTTCGTGATGTTCCTCATTGCTTAGGGACTTCTTTTCTCTTCTTGTAAGAAGACCCCTCCTCTGAAGAGAAAATGTTGTGAGAAAGAAGCAAAGTAACTTTCATAGTACTGTGGGGTCCTTGATGCTCTCTGAGCTTGGTTGTTTTCTTGCAGACGTGCCATGACCCAACTAGGTAACATCATCAGTGCTAATGTGCTGATCAGTAGCACTGATGATGTTACCTAGTTGGGTCATGAAACTTCTGCAAGAATATTCAGAGAGTATCAAGGACCCCACAGTCCTCCTCCTCCTCCTCCTCCTCCTTCTCCACTCTACAACCTTATTCCCTTCTAGCACTGATGATGTTACCTAGTTAGGTCATGAAACGTCTGCAGAAAACCAAGCTCAGAGAGTACCGAGGACACCACAGTCGTCGTCCTTCTCCTCTCCTCCTCCTCCACTCTACAACCTCACTCCCTTCTAGCACTGATGACATTA
>NW_015395320.1:0-3571 GCF_001527695.2 Protobothrops mucrosquamatus | reverse complement strand
CTTTTTGTTATGGGAACAGTTCACTTCTCCATCGAGCACCTGCTGTAATGACCTTGGTGTAGTGCAGGCTCTCATGGTCCGTGAACAGCTTCTTGTCAATCCATTTCCTCCCTTCGCTTTTGTCTCCTCCCCCCCTTTTCTAAGGCAAGTTGTTTAGTGATAGAAGCTAGCAGGCATCACAGCAATTCAATCTTGACAAGAGGTAGTCCTTGTCTTATAACCATTCGTTTAGTTGCAACCGCACTGAAAAAAGAGACTTATGATCGTTTTTCACATTTATGATCATTGTAGCCTGGGCATGTGATCAAAATTTGAGCGCTTAGCCACTGATTCATATTTGTGACAGTTGCAGTATCCTGGGATCATGTGATCAGCTTTTGTGACTTTCTGACAGACAAATTCAATGGGGGAAGACAAATTTACTTCACAGCCGTGTTGCTAGCTTAATAACTGCAGTGATTCACTTAACCAGTGTGACAAGGAAGGTTGTACAATGGGGCAAAACCATTTCTCTGGGATGATATAAGGACTTCTGCATTGGGCAGGGGGTTGGACTAGAAGACCCCCAAGGTCCCTTCCAGCACTTGAGTGGTTGTCATAGAGAAGATGGGGTTGACTTGTTCTCCAAAGCACCACAGGGCAGGACAAGAAGTAATGGATGGAAGCTTGTTATGGAGAGACCCAACCTAGAAGTAAGGAGATATTTTCGGACAGTGAGAACAATTAATCAATGGAAGAGCTTGCCTTCCATATTTATGAGTGCTCCATCACTGGAGGTTCTCAAAAAAATAGACCGGACCACCATTTAACCATGTTCTGTGTTCTACCTTGTGGAACAGTTGACTTCTCCAATGTAAGGATGGTCCCATCTCTGCTAAGATTCAGGAAGGAAGTGAAAACCATCCTCTGTCAACAGGCTTTGAGTCTTCATGTGTATTTTACTCACTGAGTATAGTTATTGTTTATTGTTTTGTTCCAAATACATGTTGATATTATAGTTTTATTATTGGGTGATGCAACCTGCAACAGCAGACAATTGGGTGGAAGTGAGCACGGGTGACTATTGAGAATAGTTGAAGTCAAAGTTAAGATAGTAGGGCTGTTTTACTGCAGATCTTATTATCTGAAAGGTAGACGGCAGAAACCACGGAGTTGACATCGAGTTGATGACATATAATAAAAAAGAAAGAAAAATAAAGGGCAAATGTAGGATTTTGGAGCTGATTATTTTTTTACTGTGACTATAAATATCTCATGGTGTCAGGTGTGAAAGACCAAGACCATAGGTTAAGTTGCAGTTAAGAAGATTTGTGGCTGAATCCTATGTGCAAGAATCTAGTCAACTAACAGTAAGCAGTAAATTGGTGCTAGATAATAGTCAGTGGAATTCAGAAGGGGCTGGAATTAGACTGTTTGTGGCTATGTAGAGACTCCAGGCTGATTCCTGTCTTACTCCACCACCACCACCCCAGACTCTGCTTGTCCTTCTCTTACAACAGAGGTCCCCAACCTTTTAGGCACCAGGGACCGATTCCGTGGAGAAAGGTTTTTCCACGGACCGGAGAGTGCGTGGTTTTGTGTGCTACCTGCATCCCACTGATGGGGCTTTGCTTGTTTGTGTGGACCACTTGCTGGCATGCCGCAGCCCAGTACCAGTCCACGGACCAGGGATTGGGGACCCCTGTCTTACAATATCCCTTTGCTGGAAAAATATATCAATTCCTAATTTAAATAAGTATGCTTTCTTAAAAAACACAGCCACCCTGATGACTTTTTTGACCGAACCTGTTCATATTCCTCCTGGACTCACGTGTTGGGAAAACCCTTTGGATCCTCAAGGAGATACAAGCTGCATATCACAGTTCAAACTGCTGTTTTGGACTCAGTTTTGGTCACCTGTATTGAACAAGGGCTCTTGTCAAGAAGAAAATAAACTGCTGTGTTTATCCAGTGGGAAAATAAGACTTCTTTCTGAGGTTTTTCAAAGGAATGATATCACTCTGGGGTTCTTGGAGCTTCCAAAGATGGTCCATCATTCTTTAGGAGCCGTGGTGGCACAGCGGTTAGAATGCAGTATTGCAGGCTAATTCTGCCCACTGCCAGGAGTTCGATCCTGACCAGTTCTAGGTTGACCCAGCCTTCCACCCTTCCGAGGTGGGTAAAACGAGGACCCAGATTGTTGGGGACAATATCCTGACTCTGTAAAAGCTGAAAAGCACTGTGTAGCTGTACATATGTCTAAGTGCTATTGCTATCTCTGCCGTGGTGACGCAGTGGTTAGAATGCAGCATTGCAGGCAAACACTGCCCGGAGTTCGATCCTGACCAGCTCTAGGTTGACCCAGCCTTCCACCCTTCTGAGGTGGATAAAATAAGGATCTAGGTCAAGAGTGCCAAACTGCCGGCCCACAGGCCAGATGCATCATAGCGAAACTGCGCCCACCCCATTGCCAGTAATGGAAAAAAAGTCGCGACACGTCACGTGACGATGCGAGTTTGACACCCCTGATCTAGGTTGTCGGGGGCAAGATGCTGACACTGTAAACGGCTTAGAGAGGGCTGTAAAGCACTATGAAGCAGTATATAAGACTAAGTGCTATTGCTATTTAAAACTTGAGTCATACTTCTGAAAATTGCTATCCTTCTTCCAAATGTGAACACTGAGACTTGGTGAGGGTGGCTGCAACACAGAGAGGTTTACAATGATTACTATATTAAAAAGGACCAAGGTCTGTCGTGCCTTAAAGATTAACGCGTGAATTCTGCCAGCAGGCTTAAGGGATTGCCTCCACTGCGCCTTCGTTTTTTTGCTGCAACTGGGGAACACAGCTATCCTTTTGAACATTATTACATTAGCCATTTTATTTGCAACGCCTTGCCTAATGGTGCCTAAAATGGAATTTGCCTTTTTTTCACAGCTGTCTTGCGATGACGGAAGGCTTCCGAGCACAATCTACCGTGTGTGTTTTTTTCCTAATAATTCCTAATGTGGAATGTGTCTTTTTTCAATATGGTTGATCGTTTCCTTGAGCCAGCCGCCATAACCACAGGAGTTTATTTTCTAGGCAGTCAGGCTAGTGAGAGATGCCCTCAGCATCAGGTGGATTTTGATTTTGGAAAACGTTTGGTACGAAATGTGTCCCTTGACGGTTGCTTGCGCTGAATTGTGTTTGCTGTGGCCGTTCCTTCCGTTTAGAAAGATCTATTTTCGTCGCAGTAGCCACTACGAATGTCTCATTCTTGCTCCTCACACTTAATTACAACTCTTTGATGACCTTTATAACAAGGTTGGTCCTTCAGAAAGCTTTGAGAATCTCACATTCATCAGGAGTCCTTGGTGCTCTCTCTGAGCTTGGTTGTTTTCTTGCAGACGTTTCATTACCCAAACTAGGTAACATCATCAGTGCTATAAAGGAGGGAGGTTTGTGAGGAGGAGGAGGACTGTGGGCTCCTTCTCCTCCTCTTTCTTGTTCTTGTTCTTCTTCTTCTTGTTGTTCTTCTTCTTCTTCTTCTTTTTCTTCTTCTTCTTCTTCTTCTTCTTCTTCTTCTTCTTCTTCTTCTTCTTCTTCTTC
>NW_015395319.1:17474-21877 GCF_001527695.2 Protobothrops mucrosquamatus | reverse complement strand
GCTATTTGGGAATCAAATGTCTGACCCACTTCAGATTAGATAAACAGTGTAGAATTGACGAGCTGATTCAGCTAGAGTAAGTAGAAAAATTCATCTGGTAAGCAAAAACTGATATATTCATTTCAAAAGAGCTTAATCTGAGGAACATATTGTTCTTTTAAAACTGAGTATGTTGTTTCTCTTGCAGAGCCTAAAAAAATTATTTTAGACAGGTAGAAATAGTAATAGTATACAGAAAAATACTGGTTACCTCTATCCCAAAAGGCATAAAGATTTTTATGCAATTTTTTAATTGTTCTTGATTTATATTTTTTATGCAATGTGTATTACTGCATGTAACTCCTCATTGATGAGGAAATGGATAGCAGCATCTCAGCAGGTAAATAGAGATGCAAGCTTGTGGAGAATAGCATGAGCATGCTTGAGGTAAAATTGTTATTTAGTTCTGCCTGCAGCATACTGGTCAAAATGAACCAATACTGACCAGTTCTGTTCTCACACAAAGAATGCTGCAGGTGACCCTGATATGCCTGATGTCAACAGTCAACAATCAACTGTTTACCAATATATATTCATGTTTGTAATAAACATCCTAATTGAAGCAATCCATTTCTGCAAGGTTTTTTGACAAACTAAGCTAGAGAGTTCCTGTCAGGAAGCCTGACAATAGGAAAGTAGATGTACATATGTACCGTGTTTCCCTGAAAATAAGACTGGAGTTTATATTATTTTTTTTCTCCAAAAGAGACATTGGGGCTTATTTTACAGTTAGGTCTTATTTTTGGAAAAATACAGTATTAAATGCGTCCGTCTTGCTGACAATCTTAACTGTGGCTTATTTTTGGGGTGGGGCTTATATTATGAGCATCCTGAAAAATCATGTTAGGCTTATTTTCCGGTTGGGTCTTATTTTGGGGAAACACGGTATGTATATATGTACATATTTATTTTATCCTGCTTTTATTATTATAAGTAACTCAAGGTGGCAAGCATACATAATACTCCTTCCTCCTCCTATTTTCTCCACAACAACTCTGCAAAGTGGGTAAGATTGAGAAAGAGTGACTGGCCCAAAGTTAGCCAGACAGCTTTCATGCCTAAGGCATAACTAGAACTCACAGTCTCCAGTTTCTAGTCTGGTACTTTCACTACTAGACCAAATTGGCTCTTCATTGTCCTAGTAATGTCATGTCGTTTGGCTGAGAACTCAGAATGATTTGCAGTGAATGTTTGAGAGAGTGTAAGAATGCAACAAGGAACCACATTTTAAGTGCAAGGAAGCTATCCTTGATGGAGAAATAAAGTGTACAATTGCATAGCAAAATACTAGAGCAAGTACATTTGTGTGGCTTGTTTGAGTGTTTTATAAAGATGGGGAAATAGATAGACAAATGTTAAGATGTACAAGTGCTGATTGTAAGACAATGAATAATTTTCTGTTGCAAGGAATGAATAGTTACCAACAGCAGTTAAAAATAACAGTGTATATGATTCTGATTCAAAGTGATTCTGTGCACTTTGTTCTTGGTTGGTTATGTTAGAAAAAACATAAGGTATGTTGAGTGGATAACTTAATCACTTCCACTAAGGAAAAACAGCTGGGATAAAATGGATGTTAAATCATGATTGTCACTTGAATACAAATGTTGGTCACTAATAAGGAAAAGGGATGTTGAGGTGGTTTGGATATATAGAGAAAAATAGAACAGAACAGAACAGAATAGAATAAGAGAGTTGGAAGGGACCTTGGAACTCTTCTAGTCCAACCCCCTGCATAGGCAGGAAACTCTATACCATTTCAGACAAATAGTAAGGCTGAATTGCAATGCAAATAAATGAGAAAAAAACAAAAGAGTTTGGGAGTTGAGAAGCATACAAATTATTATTATTGTTGTTGTTGTTGTTGTTATATAATTATTGATATTATTATTAAACAAAAGAAAACATATGAATAGTTATAAGGATATGCCAGAAACAAGGATAGTTTGGATGAATACAAAGCTACAGAGAGATTCAATGAACGATGTTGCTTTAAACTAAATTTAAATTTTCTTTCTTTTTCCCTTACCTCTTAGATTTTGCCATCTGTTTCTTATACTTTTGATGTATTTTTGCATGATGGGGCATACTCCTAAAGAGAAAAACATGATGGATAAGTTTATATGTAAATATTTTTTTTATTTCATTGCAACAAAAAAAATATACAAAAAAGACCAAATAAAGTGGTGTGGTTTTCCAAGTTCTGAAGAAGAGATCCGGTTAAAAGGTATTTTGGGCAAGTCATAACAATGCAATATTACAATTTATAGCAAAACTGAAATTCTCTCTCTCTCTCTCTCTCTCTCTCTCTCTCTCTCTCTCTCTCTCTCTCTCTGTGTGTGTGTGTGTGTGTGTGTGTGTGTGTGTGTGTGTGTGTGTAAATCGATCAACCACTGGAGCTAATTGCACACAAATACCACTAAGGTCTGTGGGAGAGATTAGTGGCCAATATTCATTTCAGTTATGCTAAATGAACCAAAACTATTTCCTATATAAAGGCGCACATTACTTTGTGATTAAAAATATTTGAGAACATTTAACAAGTCAGCAGTACCTTTTATCTCCTTTTCAGTTTCCTGTACTTTTAAACCTATAATTTATATTAAATAAAAAATTGCCCTTTTAAAATAACTGTTCAAGGAAGCAGGATTTTGGTAAATAAATAGAACAGAGGATATCTTCCCAGACTGTTGTGAAAATTCTGAAGAGAGTTCTGAAGTAGATAAGTATAGTTAATAATTTTCAGTAAATCAATACATACTTAGCACAAAACATTGTAAGGCATTTATCTATTACAATTGTAAAATACCATTATTTCTTTTCTAATCAATTGAAAAACTACCACAACTGTAATAGCAAGTTATATCTTAATTTTATAAATCTAAAGCACTTATGTTAAGTGTACTACTGGTTTTCCACATTTGACTTTTTGAGACAGAATCTAATATATCAAAGACCTAAATTATGTAAAATCAAAAAAGTTGTATTGAGGTATTGTTCTACACCAGGCTGCTTCTCTTTGCCAATCCATCATAAAACTATTGGAAACTGACACTTCTACAACCTAAAAACCTGAAATAATAATGGACTTCCTTAGGTCCAGGATCTAGAGGAAGTAGGAAGCCCAATCTGATCCTATCCCAAGCTGTACAAAGGCCCTAAACTGATTTGATCCTGTTTCATATAAATTTGTGCAGAGAGAGAAATAAGTCCAATAGTTCCATAAACCATCTGAAAATGTGACATCTTGGCAAGATTTTGGAAGTGGTTCGACCTGCCTCCTTCTTCCTAGGGCTGAAAGAGAGTGACTAGCCCAGGGGTAGGCAACCTTGGCTCTTTTATGACTCCATGCTGGCTCAGGAATTCTGGGAGTTGAAGTCCACGGATCATAAAAGAGCCAAGATTGCCTACCCTGGACTAGCCCAAGGTCATCCAGCTAGTTTTGCGCTTAAGAAGGGACTAGAATTCACAATCTCCTGGTTTCTAACCCAATGCTATAAGCCCTACTCCAAAGTAGCTCTTACTGAAATTACTTAAAATCAAAGAGTCTTATGTTAGCCATCTAACTGAAGAGTCGTTGATCTGAAAGGATCAGAAAAATGAATATTATTTCAGTCAAAACTAAACCTTACTAGTGCCGTAAATATAGTTAGTTATGCTATATTAATATAAGAAAAGCAGAGAAAATGTTTATTTAACCACTAAAATTAATTAAATATTTTTAATAACAACAGCTTTTTTAATTTAAGATTCCATATCAAAATAGATGTTTTGAACTTTGAGGAATTTATCTTATTTCTTTAAAATATTTTCCATTATCTTTTACTACATTATCTTTCTTGTGGAACCCACAAGAAAACAAAATCTTCAAAATATCCTGTGTTTTTGCTACAACAATGAACAAAACCTATCCCTAGAACTCAGAGTTCGGTTTTGGGATTAATCACCTGTTCACCTACCTTTAAATTTACATTATTGATCTTTTTGTTGCTTCTTTAGATGTTTTTTTTTTAAGTTTTAATCAAAGCAGCTGACGTAAAAATAGAACTAAGAAGTAGAAGGGGATAGGAATGCCTTGAATCAGAAAAATAATTTTGTCCTTCTGGCCTGGGACAGCAAATAAACCTCAGGAAATTAAATATAAAATCATAACCAAAATTAAAGCGGTGAAACTAGTTTTGATACTTTCCTTTCCTAAGCAAAGGAAGGCTAAAACCTTACGTTTTCCAAGAGCTATCAGTCAAGCAAAAGTATTGTCTAGCACTTAGGTTTATAGGACAAAAAGAATATGCCAGGAAAGCAAAACTAAAGTTAGGAGTATGGCTTTTATAAGAAAGCATTCTTGAGGCTAATACTTGAATGAA
>NW_015395319.1:0-10388 GCF_001527695.2 Protobothrops mucrosquamatus | reverse complement strand
AAAGTTTGCTTTATTGCAATCATTCCCAGAATGATTACTGGGCTTAAATTTAACGAGGTTAAATAGTTAACCAATTTATTATCCTACTTTTGCTCTCTGTGTGTGGATGTGTCTGTCTGTCTGCCTGTTCACACACATTTGTGTGTGTTGAATGCAAGAAAAATCTAAATCTGGTTATCACAATTAAAAAAATATGGAAAAAGACAAAATGCTTCAGAGGAGATGAAAGATTCTCTCATGAATTTCATGAGAATTCATGAATTTCATGGAAGGAGAGTGTATAAAACATTTTCAAAAGCACCAAGTGATAGTTCAGGTCTAAAAGTGACTATTGAAAATAAAAAATATTCCTTAAATTCAAAGCAAACTTGAATATTTCACAAAACACAGAAGTTCAAACTGAACTATTTACATCTTTGCCATGGACTACAATTCTATATATACTTACCTGGAAATAAGATCTCAGTAGAATTTACTATTATTAATTGCCACGAAAGTTGCCAGTAGAAAGCTAAATCTTCTAAACTGAACCAAGTGGAAAGCACATTCAAAAGTTGTTATTAAACTGGCCTGATACTGTCAAGATTGTAACCCTGTGACTGATTATAATATTCTGAACCAGCCGAATTAAGCAGCTCTGGATAAACATGACTTACAGGAGTCCAAACTGAAAGTGATGAAAACTAAACATGATTTCTCTAGGAAATACTACAGTTGACTGGTTGGCTAGACTGAACTAGTAAAAAGGAAGCTTGGCATTTTCCCAATAAAAACTAGTTGTTTTTCTACATTGCAGGTTAGACTCAGAACAGACTCCCATAAGTCTAATAAAAAAGCCAAATATTTTCTTGTATTATTTGACAATCTTTAGGCAACCTTCTTCTTCTTTTGTCCAATTTTTTTCTCTGAAGGTCTAAATGTGTCTTGAATTGTTTAATTCATCACAAGTAGATTGGATCATAATTATCAATATAGTAAAGTAAAGACCTTCATTTGCAATTTGTACGATTCATCTATTCCTCTAAATTGCAGATAGAAGTTTTGGCTGAATTTGGACAAAGATTATCCCTGCAGTTTGATCTTAATATAGCTCCAGTTTTTGTTTGCAATTCCCTCAAAAAGATACCTATTGTGATTGCATGTGATTCACTATATCAATTGATAATGAATTTGTTGAGAAATTCTTTCTGCCTAACCTAATGATGATCTTTATGGATTTGGAAAGCATTGATATATCGAAAGTAAATATTTGACACACATCCCTTTAAGGAACTAGATAATGAGTAAGCTTACAGTATGTATGACCTCATAACTTCTCAAATCCCATTTAATCTCCAGATATTTGTTTCCATCCTGTAAGTAGCTAGAATCATTAATTTCAGAATTTAAAAACTCATGTTACAATAGTGTGCCCAAAATAATAAACGTTTCACAATTTTAATTAAAATTAAATGTTGATATGCTGAATCTTCAACTCCCCCTTCCCAACTCTTCCAGGATCTAATGAGTCACCCAGAACCATTACCATCACTGTCAATTAATTATAACAAGGTCACATATTTCTGACATCTTCACATGCTGTATAATACACTGGTGTCACATTAGCTAAGCTCACAGGTAGCAGCACAAAATAAGCATATATTGCCAAAGAGCATTCACAGACATGTGGCAAATGTCATTGGCTGCGCAGGGACAACTGATGCCAGAGCAGTAAAGCAAGAAGGAAAGGACTTAAACATTTGAAAAAGCAAAAAAAAAAAAAAAATGCAGGAAAAAAGGAAGAAAATCAAGACCTTTCTATCACTGTTTTGACATTACCTTTAAGATTTTATTCCTGATGCTACAGATCATATAATTCTGTGTTATTCCTGACTGCTGACCTATTTAAACACCCATCTTTTAAATTAAGTAGCTTCAATCAATAAACCAAACAGCCATTTTTTCTAAAATACAGACATGAGTTCAAGATTTATAACAATGCATTACAACTTTACTTCCATATTTATTTTACAGACCAGGAGGCTAGTTTGGGCACATAACAAAAAATGGCTTAACAATGGTTAATTGGGACCAGAATTTCTATTGCTAAACAATGTGGTTGTAAAGTACACTATCACATGTCTGCATTGCTTAGCAACAGCTGTCCTGGCACTCCCTCATTAAGCAAGGATCCACTTGTGATCAACTTCCTGCCAGCTTCCCCATTGACTTTGCTTGTTGGAAGCTGGTGGTTCACAATCCTAGGTGGTTCACAAGAATACCAGCAGGTGAGACTTCCGGTTTGCCATCACGACCGCCGTGGACGCTGAATGGCGAGCTCCGTCTTCCGCGTTCAGTTTTGCTCCACTGGGGGACCCTGCAAAGGGTCGAGAGTCGCCCTGTAGGGGCGACAAGCAAGGAGGGGACCCCTGCTTGATCACGGGAGGGTGGTAGCCCTTCCTCTCAATCCGGGGCAGCCCTCCAAACCAGCAGATGAAAGACCAGCCATAGAAATATGGCTCGTCACTAGGCTGCAGACAGCCAAAGTCAAACTTACCATCAGGCACTTCTAAAGCAGCGTGGATGAGACTGGGTGAGATCTGAACCTCTCTTCAATCCTAAGTATTTTCTTTTCCTGTAAAAGCTGCCCAAAGTATCTCCCCCCCCTGTGAGGAGAGAGGGAAGGGAACTTTTATCCCACTCTCTAAGAATAGCAGCAACTGACTATCCAGGGGAGTTAAAACAATGAAAGAATAACCTTAATCTAATTGGATTTATATGCTTCTAAAATTTGGGGACCAAAAGATTTCTTATCTTTACTGAAGACTTTGGTTTTTATTTACAAAGAAATAAAATTGGAAAAAGGATTATAAAAATTTTGGACTTAAAAAAACCTTAAACGGCATTGGTGACATCTTGTGGTCACATTTGATATTACAACTTATTATTGTCTAAAGGAGACTTCGCTTGAAGCCCAGACTACAGATAAGACTTTTTCAACCTTGACAAATATTAGCTGTGAGAAGCTAAGCTGTGTTCTATACTCAGTTATAAAATTATTTTCATTCTCTGACTTTAAAGCCCTCAATTTAACACACCATTAAGAGAATATGGATGAAGACCAGGAACAGATTCTTTTTATGTTGAAAGCAATACATGAAACCATTCTTTCAGCTTGTAATGAAATAAGATGCTACAGAAAAGAACAAGATGTCAGCCTAGATATATGAACCCAAATTTTGATTACAATTAAAGAATCAAATACGCAGAAGATAACAGAAGAAGTGGAACAATTAAATACTATGATAGAGGATTCAACTGACCAACAAATACAGTCAATGGAAAATCCAGAAAAGGGACTGACAACACTGAAAATGGAAAACACTTTCTATATAAACCAGAAGAAACTTGAGGAGCAAGAAGAAGAACAGACCAAAGGGAAGGCAAACATATCAGGACAACTATGGGGACCTGGAATAATAGAGAGACGATTCACTAGCCCTTCCAAAAAAATGGCAACTGGATGGTCTCTTTTATTTTAAATAATATATATAACAACAGAGGGAGATCTATTTGATGACTTAAAAGCACTGACATGGAAGGCTAGCTGGCAAAGGAAGAAAGCCGGAATAAGGCTGAAGAAAATTGGGGTTTTGATTTATTAGAGAGAATTTTATATTACTAATTAAAATAGAACACACCCAAATAGACAAGATGTGTATTTTGAATACTAGATTATGTTATGAATTGAGATAAAGAAAACTTTGGTCACTTAAAACTTGGAAGTATAAATATCAAATGTTAAATTTAAATATTGATGGGAAACTAAAAATTGGGAAAAACTACCAACAGAACATTGATTGTCTCTAAAGATTGAATGTTAAAGCAACTAGAATATGTATAAACTAAACATTTATTAATACATGTAACTTAATTGATATAATAAGAACTATATTAGTTCAGACAGTAGATATTAAGGGAAAAAGAGAGGAAATATTTGATGTGGTAGTTGAGATTTGTACTAAAGACTTTTGTATGTTATTATCGATCAACCCAGCCACCACATTGCTTTTTAAATACTTAAATGTAAAATTAGAAAATTAATAAAATATTACAAAAAGAAAAAAGAATACCAGCAGGTAGGGCGGTATATAAATTCAATAAATAAATAAATAAATAAATAACCCAGCAAAGCCCAGCACAAGCAGGAGTGACAGCTGCTGAGTGGGAGAGGTACATGGATAGGTGGCAAGGCACAGTGCGACTGTGGCCAAGCTGGGGGTGGCTCCTGCGGGGGGGGGGGCAAGGATCCACAGGTAGCTGGTGACAAAACATGCTGAGCCAAGGATGGCTGCTGTCACATGGGAGATGCTGTGAATGACTAATGGAGTGATTTCCCTGCCAACTTCCCCACTGACTTTATTTACTTTTATTTATTTATTAAATGTATATGCCCTCAGGTCACTATCAACTTTGCTTGTAGGAAGCTGGCAGGGAAGGGTGCCAATAATCACATGACCACAGGATGTGAGCCACTTGCCAACGACCCAGATTGCAATCACATGGGACAGCCTGAAGTTCAAGGACCTTCAAGGACCTGAAGTTCAGCACCTTC
This sequence comes from Protobothrops mucrosquamatus, assembly GCF_001527695.2. Taxonomy (NCBI): domain Eukaryota; kingdom Metazoa; phylum Chordata; class Lepidosauria; order Squamata; family Viperidae; genus Protobothrops; species Protobothrops mucrosquamatus. The sequence continues at coordinate 5,794 of NW_015395319.1, read as the reverse complement.
ATAACTTTGAACAATAACTGAGCTAGTGGTCATTATCTGAGGACTACCTATATACCTTATGTCTTGTGATAGGATTGCACAAAGTAATACAAATTGCAAGTCTGTAGGAAATATTCATATTTAAGTTATATATTTATCCCCAGGTTTCACTCAAAGTGATTAATGTTGTGCATGAACACGATGGCAAGTGTGGTGGTTTTAACTCCATCCTGGTAACACCTCTGGGAAGTATGTTGAATCAAATCACATTGAATGGCAGTCAAACTATGGGCCCACTATTTTTGTTGCCGAGTTTTAGAATTAAGGATTAATATTTATCTTTTCTGAATCTGGTAGAGTGCCCTCAAGATGTTCAGCCTTTTTATCTTTTCTTCCTTTACTACTTTACTTTTTTTCCATTGGCTTCTCATGTCAAAAGTTTCAAAGAGATGATATTTCACTTTCGTGGGATCTAGCCTGATGTATTCTCAGCTTAGTACTTGGTGAAAGAGGACAAGAAGTTCATGCTATAGGCCAGCTGATTAACAGAATGTGCACATATTTTCTTTTTTTTATGTGCAAGGGTGTTTTACTCATATAGGTTGAAAATTACATATGATTAAGCTCTGCCATGCTACTATCAAGAATCCTAGCTGGGGGAAAAAATCATATGCATATGCATAACAAAATTAAGAGTCATAGAACGAAATTATCCTTACTTTCCTCCCAAAGTGAAAAAAAAAATCTCAATAAACTATGCCACCTGAAATTATTTTCTCTCTCTGCCGGAAGAAACATTGTGAAGTTCAGTTGAATAAGCAAATTTGCCTTGGTTGCTTAAGATCAAGGGAAGCTGAGATCTTCAGAAAACTGGAACATTGTAAGCCCCCATCTGTCTCTCTCCAAATCTACCAATACATCTTGCCTTCACAACAGTTGATTTCTTGTTTTCTTTACTCATTCAGTAGATTTGCATTTTATTTGTTGGATTTATAGCCACATTTCTTCTAGAAGTGCAAGTCAGTGCACCTTCAATTTGTTTCTTGTTTCAGCAATCCTGTGAAATAGGCTTGGTTTTAAACTGACAGGCCCAAAGTTAACAGATGAGCATCCAAGGCTGAAAAGTGACCAGTCCTCATGCAGCAAATAATCATGGAGATCATTTAATCCATCCCTTTAAAAAATACCAACAAACAGCCAGGTATGTACAGGTATAGCATAGGTGGTACCTTGCTCAATAGTAGCAACTGTGAGAGGGATCTCGGAGTCCTAGTGGACAATCACTTAGATATGAGCCAGCAGTGTGCTGCAACTGCCAAAACAGCCAACACAGTGCTAGGCTGCATTAACAGAGGCATAGAATCAAGATCACATGAAGTGTTAATACCACTTTACAATGCCTTGGTAAGGCCATACTTGGAATACTGCATCCAGTTTTGGTCACCACAATGTAAAAAAGATGTTGAGACTCTAGAAAGAGTACAGAGAAGAGCAACAAAGATGATTAGGGGACTGGAGACTAAAGCATATAAGGAATGGTTGCTGGAATTGGGTATGTCTAGTTTAATGAAAAGAAGGACGAGGGGGGACATGATAGCAGTGTTCCAATATCTCAGGGGCTGCCACAAAGAAGAAGGAGTCAAGCTATTATTATTATTATTATTATTATTATTATTATTATTATTATTATTATTATTATTATTATTATTATTATTATTATTATTATTATTATTATTATTATTATTATGGTTCTGCCTAAACATCTTCAGTGAAGGAGATTCTACCATATTTTGAGCAGTCTATTCTCTTGTGAAACAGCATTTGCCATTAGGAATTCTTTCTTGATATTCAACTAAAATCTATTTCCTTGTAATTATAAGCATTTTTTTCTTGTTTTGTCTTCTGAAACAGCTCTGAACAACTTGGCTCTGTCTTCACCACTACACTGTGCTCTTTTTCAAAGAGACTTTGGTCTAAAGATTTGAAGCGTGATTAAAAACTCTAGGCTGAGGCACTATACGGTTTATTCTCTGGAAAATACAATGAAAAAAACCCTTTCATGTTAACAGACTGTTCTCGGTAGGCTTCACTTTCCTTGTAGTAGAAATGATTAAGCCAACTGCATAGAAATGATTTTTAAAAAGCAACTCTTCATTAATAGCCTTTCAATCTCCATGACTACTAGATGTTTTCAATTGAAACTGCCATCATGTTCTCTAGAGATTGCTGATGATGTGGTCTAATGCACATGAAGGGCAGCCTGGTAAAATAAGGCAGTTTTTATTTCCTTTCCTGCCTATTTCCATCTGTCCACTCACAGCTCTTCTCTTCTTGTAAACTTCTTTAATATTGGTGAAGCACTTTTCTGCTCTCCATCTCTCTTTTTCATTCAGTGAGACTTTTTTTATTCCAGTAATATTATGTTTACTCCCTTCCTATTTATGGAACTGAAGTGTCAGCTAACACCAGTAAGATAGACCCCTGCAGGCAAACTCAGTAAATATATATTATTTCTAATAAAGATGAGGAAATGATAAATGTGTCCCAGATGCAGCTCAGGTTCCTGTTTTATTCAGTGAAATATGTCCAAGAGAACTGGAGTAACAGAGAGAGAGAGAGAGAGAGAGAGAGAGAGAGAGAGAGAGAGAGAGAGAGAGAGAGAGAGAGAGAGAGAGAGAGAGAATGCAAACCAACAGTCAAGACATGTGGAAGAGTACTTATTTTTGTTCATTCATACATTCCTCCTTCTGGTTTCTTGCTTATACAAAGATAAATCCCATATTGATCAATGAGACTTATGTTGAAGTAAATGAGCTCAAAATGAGCTGTAATTGTGAGAAAAGTATTTATGAAACAAAATGATGTTTTTCATAAAGCCCAGATCAAATCCCCCTTAAAATTGAGCAGGCTCATAAACAAAGCACGGTCTTTCTGAGCTGGCCTATATTCTAGCAACGGTGGTGGTCAAGATGGAGAAGCAAAAGAGAGTTGTTCCAGATACTTGTTAGAATGGTTAACATTGGATCACCACATCTTCTAGGCCTCTAGTTAAGATTTAGAAGGTCTAACAGTGCCCAGAGTTCTTTGTAGAGAATGATTCCCACCTATAAAGCTTTTAGATATCTCATAAAAGCTTTGGGAATCTCATGAAAATCAAGGAACAGACTTGACTATATTCAGAATCATGTAACTGCAGATGAAACATCTATGAGTTTGCCCAAGAGGAAGATAAATTGTAAGTTGGAGATAGTGGACAGGTGGGGAAAGAATAGGCCTGCTCTAGATGATGTTGGAGGACATTTGCCCATCTTAAAATACAATAGAGATGGCTGTGTATCTTTAGAAGAAACAAATCACAGGAATATATACATTATAACTACTATTACTCACACCTAGCTGTCTATATCTTAATATTGCTAGAGTTTACAGCATGGCCGTGTAATGGCATCCTAATGTAGCCTTGAATAAATAGCAATCACATTAACTGAAGCTTCCAATTATCTGTGCATTCTGTGTATCTGCCAGAACATTCCAATGGATGTAGCTGCATTCTAGTTGATATTACAATTTAAATATGATTTTAAACATGCCTAGAAGAGGAGAAACAACAAGAAATTATGTATATCAAAAAAAAAGTATTAGAAGGGTTGTATTTTTAGAGCAGTATCTGAGAAGAAGACAGGAAATCAACTTCATCGTTTCTGGCCTATTGGATTAATACATGTAAAAGCCATTCACTCCACTCGAGACTTTGCTAATCATCAGTATAAGAAATTAAAATGCTTGTACTTTGTAAATTAAAGTGCTTGTACTTTGTAAATCCTCCCCTATGGCATTTGGTTGGCATTTCTGGAACTAGTCAAAGATTTCTTCCCTAATAATGCAATCAATACACATATTTCATATAGGCTCTTGGAATTAGCTCTTGGGGCCATTGTGGGTCTGGAGAGTGCAAGAGTATAAACATTATCTGTGCTATTTGCCAGCTAAAATATAATTTCACAAAGGAACATTTCATTACCAAGGGAAGTCCTAGGCTATAATAGAAGCTTACATGAAAGAAGAGTCTAAATTCTACTTTCTAGAAAAATTCGCAAGCATTTCCAATTCAGTCCGTTTTGATTTAATTCTCTATTAGAAGTAAACTACAAGGCATTTTTTTTAAAAAAAAGAAACTAATCCACAAAAGCCAGAATTCTGTAAGCAGATGCATTAAAAAAGAGTCAGCATAAATGGTTAACCTAAAGAAAATGATGCTTCTTCCAAGCTTTTGAATTTTCTCTGTCTCCATTGTAAACTACTGTACTACTGCAAGGAATTTATAAAATACTGGTACTCAGTGAACTGAAATAGAGATGGCTTGGATTGGTGGGAAATGGCCTTATGGAAAATTGTAAAGAGTTAGTGTTCCCAGAGGGCTTTTCAGGATCAAGTCCAAAGCCATCAGGAAACAATTTAGTTTTATTACTGATGTATTCTTTTATATTTTGTATGATATGCATTATCATAAGTATATTTTGTTATATATACTATAAAGTGTCCAGAGTCCAACTAGATATAAATAGTGAACACATTTCAGACATCAATAAACATTTATTTACTTGCCTATTTAGTTGTTATTCCTTATCTCTTCTTGCTCATCTCTGGAACTCAGAATTTAATTGGGCAAATTTTCGTCTTTGCTGCTTTCTATCTCTCTTCAGCTGCTTTCAACATTTTAATAGGTAATGATTTCACTTTTTTACTTTTTTTCTCATTTTGGAATATTGTTTGCTCAATCTTTCAGGATATCACATTTTCCTTTGGGATTCTTCGGGAACTTTGTTTATGAAATGTAATCCATCAAAATATATTCTCTACCTTCGCTACACAATCATCTGGAATATTGCTGAGATCATGGCTTGTAATCTGATTATTTTCTTTCCTTTGGTTTAAGTTGTAATTTTGCAAGAATTTGTGGTCTGAAAGGAGATAGTACTAGTTTTTGCTGACTGGACAGAGATTTGCCATCTTTGCTGAAAGAGAATATAATCTGCTTGATTTTGGCATTGTCTATCTAGTTATTATTTATTTATTTAGCATATGGCATACAATGTCAGGGAAATCTACACATGCTAGAAAGACAATGCAGTCCTGACAGTCCAGACTGCTAATTCATTCTGTTCAGTTTATGTGCTTATCCTTGGGGGGTAAAATACCTTTACACCAACTGACTAGTGGCGCTTGGGTTGCTGGCTTGTCCGGATTCCTCAGCTGGTCTCGCCTTTCCCTGCCTTGTGTCATGATGCCTTGTGTCCAGCCAGGTCCAGCACCAGCTTCCAGTCTCCACACATACAAAAGCAGCTAGGTTTTTCCCACTGATGTGGTACCCATTTATCTACTCACAATATTGTAATGCTTTCAAACTGCTGGGTGAGCAGGAGATAGGGATTAGCAATGGGAACTCACTCGGTTTCACAGAACTGGGCTCAAACCACTGGAGTGCAAACCATTTATGGCCGGCACTTCCATTGTCATTAAGCCTCTGTCCCACCGTGTTCCCCCATCTGTCTAGTGATATTGTTCTTGTATGTAGTCATCTTTAAGGTTGCTGGAGGAAGATATTTGCTATAAATGTTGATATTGGTCTATGTCTGTACACCAAGGCCAAGTGCCAAGAAATTCATTATGGCATTGACTTTTGTGAAATATAGTTACCTTCATTAATAGAATATAATTGATGAAAGCTTAAGCTATATTATGTCAGTTTTTGAGGTGCACCAAACTCTTTACATGTAGTCCTCCACTTAGGATCTCAAATGGAACTGGAATTTTG
>NW_015395318.1:5885-10388 GCF_001527695.2 Protobothrops mucrosquamatus | reverse complement strand
CTCCTCTAAGCATTTTTGCAAATGTCTTGAAATTACCATCTGGGTAAGAATCCTAGGTTATCGAATTTATTTTATCAGCCTTAGTAACTTGCTCCAATCTCTGGCAAACGAATGGCATTAAAAGACACTTGTATTGCCCATCTGCATCAGAGTCAAAAACCGCACCTTTGACCGGTTGTCACTATCTGTGACACGGTAGGCATCTTAATTGAAGATGCTCAATCCTGTCAAAAAGAAACACTGCATTCATACAATATGCAATGTTTGGTCAACGCCAACCTCGATTATGCAATGAATTGGGACCAGGTTATCTCTCAGTTGTTTCTACCAGCCCAATTCTATTTTATTCAGTAGATTCGAGTATGTTATGGGGTCCTGTCAGCCAAAGAATGTCAACTGTTGGGGACTAGGGGCTCCCATTCTGCCATAGCACCTGTCTTCTAGAACATTCTCCCTTTGGAGATTAGAATGACTCTGCCAGATTGGCCTTTCCTAAGACCTCAACGTCCTGGTTACACGCCTGGGGGGTCCTGAGATTATTAAGACTATTTCCTAGTGTCTTGGGAAAACCCAATGGAAAAAAAACAAGAGACAGCAACACAAAGCAATACCTCTTACTTCAAGATTCAGGTTTGTTTCAGCAATATTTTGCAACTTTCACATAAATATCACTTACGTTAAAAAGCCATTGCAATGAGGTCCAATGGCAAATCAATCAGGTCCAGTCCCAATTCTTTGTACTCTTTCCAGTCCTAAGACCGTAGACAGGTGGTCCAAGCAATCTTACACTTTCTGCTGAATATAACTTTCCTCATATACCCATGTGCATTGGAACCCACATCCATTACTTTCAGTTCCCCATTTCTTGCTGTTAGTTAAATGTTGGAACTCAGACAATAGGTTGGTGATAAAATATTAAAGCACTTGTGATTATAATAAAAATATATAAAATTAAAAAATAATTTTTCCATGAGGCCCAATTTAGTTCACCTAGGCCTAAACCTTGCCTAAAAAAAACAATAGCCAATTATTTTCATTTTCCACACTAGTAATATAATCCATATATTGTAAGTGTTCTCGGCTGCCGTATACAGATCGTTCCTTACTTAAAAATGGAGCTTTCTCCAGCACAGGAGATGGAGAATCCAATGGGTTAGCTGTCTTCCTGCCCATTAGACCAAGTCAGTCAAAACTGTTACGCCCGTCCAGGGCTAGGACACACCCAGTCTTGACTTGGTCTCCAGTCCAAACAGACGTGACGTCCTTACTTAAAAATGGAGCTTTCCAAAGGATTATTGAGAATTAGCACTTACTTGCGTACACATTAACTGCCAAAGATTTGAGAAGAATCAAATGTAAAGATACCGGTAACCCATTATCCTCCAGGGCTGTTACTATTCCAGAACTGCAAGATACCTGGAGTACCCAGAAGGTTACTCAGAGACATAGCCAAGGTAAGGAAGGCTGAAACCCAGACCATCACTGAATAAGACACGTAAATTGAAACGGCAAGACTGGGCCAACAAATGTTTGAAGACAGATTTTTCAAAGGTACTCTAGATGGACCAAATGGAGGGTCCCCGTGGCTGGATCAGTAACAGGCAGAGCTCCACTTTGACTCAAAAAGTCTTCAAAGTGGAGGTGGGGTACTGGTATTATTGTAGATGAGCTAGTTGGACCTTTTCAGGTTGAAGATGGACTCAAAATCAACTCCCAAATCTACTGCCAATTTTTAGCACTTTTTTCAAGCAGTAGTACAGGAAAAACTCTGCATCTTTTAAGACAGTGATTGTTATGCAGGACAATGAATGGCTCCACACATGCATCGAAATATTCCAGTGTGGTTAGCCACTAAACATAGATTAAAAGAATAATGGCCTTGGCCTCCCTTCCTCACCTGAGGTAAACCCTATTGAGAACTTGTGGGCCCTTCTTAAATGGGAGATTTATGGTGAAAGAAAACAATGCCCCTCTGAACAGCGTCTGGGTTGATTGTCAACAGATCAAGAAACTGATTAAGACTCCATGAACGGAAGCCTTATGACTGTTATTGACAAAAAGGGTGGCTATTATCGGGTCACTGATTTTTTTTGTTGAAATAATGTCAGAAATGTTTGAGTTGGCTTAACCTTCTCACTTTAGCAGATGCAAATAAACGAGATGGGGCAAATTTGTTTTTCGTTTAGTTGCATAATTCTACACACTAATATAGTTGCCCAATAATTGTGCACACATAAATATTCTCCTAAGGCGGCTAAAACCTCACTTTTACTTTCTTATTCAGGTTTGACGTTTATTAAGCATTTTGGATTGACAGAGAACACTGTAGTTGTTCAGTAAGAAAATTAATCCTCCAAAAATACAACTTGCCCAATAATTGTGCCCAATGTGCTCGCTGTCTCTGTAAAGAAGCAGAGTCCACCAACTGATTTTTGCTAACCTACGGTCTCCCCCCCACATGGGCCTTCACTCTCTCTATACCTGGCTGCCACGATTCGGGACTTGGGATTGGCCCAACCACTCTCTATCGCATTTGGACCATTGGACTTTTTGCCTGACCAACTCTGATGCTCAGTTTTGTACTCTGATGCTCAGTTTTGTACTTTGGACTCATCTCAAGGTCAACTTTGTTCTGGGGTACTCAAATTTCTCTTGACCACGCAACTCTTCTTGCAACATCTGCTGGAAATCTTTCTGGTAAGCTTCTCTGCATGTTTGTGAGCAGATGGGTAACAGCAGCCATATTTGGTCTTGAAGGAACTTGTGGTGTGACCCACTTCTGTAGAGAATTTTGGCCTTGGACCCAATGATACTGTAAATCACCACCGAAAATTCCTACCTTGAACCATGTGTGTTGGGAAGGTGACTGGTTAGGGTTGCAGAGAATCTGCATTTTCTTCCAAATCTAAACCCCTTTGAGACATTCCAATCTCTTAATGTAAAACTTTATTGAGTACATCATTTTGGCACGCATGAAAGCAAAACCAGCTCTGGCAAGCCCCAGACCAAACCCCTATATAGTAAAAGTATAGAATTCCCCCTTCCATCCCTGAAAAGGTTACACATTGCCCAATTAGGTGCAATCATATTGTTATGAGAAAATGTCTCCGAGTCGGGTCAGACATCTGGTGAATCGTCCTTGATTCTCAGTCTTGCCTTCTTTATCTTTGTAGCCTGCGTTCCATTTTACCATCCTTCCCCCCCCCAAGTTCAGTGGCAAGCTAAGAATAATTGTTGCACCAGTAAAACTGTTGTGAGTCCTCCCCCCTGCCAGTGGATCTGGCAGCCAAGTCCAAGGAATCGGATGAGGAGGTGTCTGAGTTAACATCAGAGTCTGCAGAAACCTGAGGAAGATGCGGAACCAGGCCTGTCTACTCACTCAGGCAGACACAGCTGTTTTGAGAGCCGGAACTAAGCGACCAGGAGGAACAGCTGGGGCCAGTCCCAGATGAGCAGAGAGGTGAGCAAGACAATGGAGGGTGGTGGGATGGCTCCATTGGCAAAGTAAGAGACACTAAGAAGCCACCCATGGCTGGACTATAAGGAGGTGTGGGAGGTGCTGGTTGCTCTTCATGCTCCAGTATCTTTTTTCTGTCGGATTTCTTTTGCCAAGACTCTTTAATCAATCATCCAGGTTTGTCAGACTTGGGTTTGAATTGCTAATTGAGCCTTGCTGCCACAAACTCAAGAGACTTTGTACTTATCTCAGCCAAGTGAGAACAGAGATTGCTAATTCTTTGTTTTACACCTAAGTATTGGTTATCTGGAGTTTGTTCCATAAATGCCTTGTTAAAAAAGGGGGGGATTTTCTCACGAGTCCTGCCTTGCTAACTGAAAAGGTTTCCTCACGAGTAAGCTGTTAAGTGGTAACTGGCAAAGGCTGGGTCAGAACAAAAGTGAGCTTCAAAGCTTGACAACCAAGAGGATTTGAGGCTGTGATTTTGTACTGAGACAGTCTGGATGAGAAGATGGAGGGACCCCCCCCCTTCCATAGGATGGATCAATGCTTGTATTCTTTCCATTGTTTCTACCTGTCCAATCCCAACATTGGGTATGTTTATGGGTCCTGTCAGCCAAAGAATGTCAGCTGATGGGGACTGACTACAGGGGCCTTTTTCTTCCATAGCATCTGTATTCTGGACGTTTGTCCTTTACTGCGAGCAAGTTTTCAAGTTGCCAAGCTAATAGCGTGTACTGGCAAGACCATTCGTAGAGGGAGAATTTGTTAAAGAACGCCTTCTCTCTGTTGCTAAAGAGACGTGTCCAGAGAAGGATGAGTTCGACTCTGTGGCTCCCGAGGACGTGGATGAGTTCGACTCTGTGGCTCCCGAGGACGTGGACAGGATTCTGGGGAGGCTGAATGCAACCACATGCTTACTGGATCCGTGCCCCTCCTGGCTGGTACTGGCTGCCCGGGAGGGGACACGAGCCTGGCTCCAGGGAATTATAAACGCTTCTTTGGGGGAGGGCGTCTTCCCCACGGCCTTGAAAGAGGCGGTGGTG
>NW_015395318.1:0-4879 GCF_001527695.2 Protobothrops mucrosquamatus | reverse complement strand
AGCAGGCAGGACTGGCCTAGGGGTATTTTAAAGGGGTTTTAAATTAAATTTTTAGTAGAAGCGGCCAAATTTAAATAGTTATTTTTAATCTTTTTAAATTTTGTATTGTATTATATCATTGTTTTAAACTGGCTGTAAGCCGCCCTGAGTCCTCCGGGAGAAGGGCGGGGTATAAATTTAATAAAATCAAAAAATCAAAAATCAAATTTAGTACAGTGAGTCTTCCAGGACCTACAATTATACAAAGGATTGAAGAAATGGGGGGCCAATTTGCATCAGCATTTGCAAAACTCCTCAAAAAAAACCTTTGTTATTTTTCGTTGGCCCTCGACAAAAGTAATGATGTTCGTGATCCTGCACAACTTCTGATTTTCATTCGTGGGACAAATGATTATTTTCAAAGTCACAGAGGAGCTTGCTGTACTGAAAAGCATCGAAGAACAAAAAACAGGAGACGGTATCTGTTATGTCCTGGGCCTGTTGAATTACTCAGCAGGCTCATGAATGCTGCAGAGTCCCGGGCAGACCACATGCTTGCCCGCGACCAGACTGGCTGTCTCCAGCCTTGTGCGCATACGCAAGGCGGGAAACCAGCCTCTGCAATGATTGGTTGATGCTGTCCTTGCAAGGACACTATAAAAGGCCTGCGCGCCATTTTGATTCTGTTCTGTTGCTGACTTACAATAAAGACTCATTTTTTGTTACTGGCTTCGTCTCAATGCCTTTGACTCGTGAACAGAACAGTATCTATGGAAAGGTTCGTCAAACTGTAAATGATTTGAAGCTGGACTAGCCAGTGTGACCACTGATGGTGCTCTTAGCATGGTGGGGTCTACGAAAGGAAAAACTACCCCCGAGTTGGCCAATTAAATTTCCCAAGGGGGTCAACATGAGAAATAGGGACTGTTGTAAGAAACCACAGCATTTCCCCCAATTACAACAATGAGGACCGCAGCACACTTCCTATACCAGTGGCTGGTGAGATTGGTCAATCCCGGTGGGATGAGTTAGTTCCTCAAGTAGCCTGGAACCGTGCCATGAAGGGCTTTAAAGGCAGCTGGAAAACACGAAGCTGTGGCATTACACAGACTGTTCTTTGGATCCCAAGAACTGCCCACGCCATCAGGCTAGTTGCACTTAGTTATCAAAAGCCACAGGAGAGCATCTAGCTCTATTGGCACAACCCATTGTTCCTTGTGGATGGATTCTGATCCTGGTGGAAGACATTTTATTGAACATTAACTGAATTGCATCTTGGCAATCTAGAAAGGTCTGTGGCACCCAGTTCCATTGGGAAGGAACAAAAATCATTGGGCATGCCGCCAACACGCATGCATTTATTGAAGCCTGGTATTCCACCCAAGGAGCAATTAACTAGCATTATTGATGTAGATCCAACATATGAATACGTAAGAAACCAGTACGTTCGAACTACCAATCAACAAGAGAACCAATCGGTTGCTTAGAATTTAAATATAGCTCCAAACAAACAACCAAATCACGCGATCAACTGACCAACACTGGCACACAAGACATTTGTAAGCTAAGGAAAATAGGTTAAAAAAATCACACTGAAAATGTTACCTAGACTGGTAACGAAACCGTTAGAAACTAAATTGAAACCAGCTCGATGAGAAATAAAACACGAGTCACAAGTATTTTCTATTGTTTCAACCCAACCCAACTTTCCTGGACTTTCCAAGGAGTTGTAAAACCACCCCCAGAGCACTGGATTGGCAACACCCAAAGATTTTTTTAAATAAAGCTGTACCTCCAAGAACTGAGATTTCTGAAAACATGGAACTTTATTGCCGCTCCACACCAAGAGAAAAATCTCCACAATGTGCAGCTTCTCAAGGTCCCCGAGACCGTACCCTGGCACAATGGGGCCCTCCATATTATTCCTGAAACCCTTTGGAAAGTCACACACACACATACAAAAAAAAACATGGTGAAATCAAAGCCAACACCAGTCAGGGCATGAAACAACTAAAATGAGATGGTACATGAATGGAAATAGTGGCTTCACGCTGTTCTCTGACAAGCTTATTGGGCGGGGCTCCTGCCTTTGCTGCGTCTCAGGAGGAAGCAGAAAAAAGTAGCCTCTCTCTCTCCCCCTGAGTGTGTCAGCTTGTCCTGAAGCCAGTTTGCCAGGTGAGCAGAAGATTGGAGAAGGGGGGGGGGAGAACTTATGCACAGTAGCCTTTATTTCTTTTTAAATTAAACTCTTCAATCAAGCTCCCCCCCCCTCACCAGTGTTTTCTTTTCTCTGGGAAACGGGTCCAAGTGGCTGAGTGTTTTAAGGTTGCCAACCCCCTGCCTTAGACTTCTATGCGAACAAGTATGGAATCCCACAACAACGCTGAGCAGCCGCACGCGAAAGGATGAATGCAGCCGGCGAGCGGGACAGGTGGGGGGGAGGGAATATGTCAAAATTGAAACAAACACCATCCAATACCGCAGTTGGAAATTGTTGTGTCTTGGGCCTGATGAGGAAACTCAGCAGGCCCAGAAATGCTGCAAATGGTCCCAGGCATTCTAAAAGCTGCCCCGGGGGACCAGACAGAGCAGCGCCAGCCTTGTGCGCATGCGTAAGGCGCGAAGAAAGAAGGATTCCTATTGGCTGGACTGCCTGGGGGTTGGAAAACTATAAAAGGCCTGCGTGCCTGTTTGCAGATTGCTTGGGTGTTGGAGAAGGAGAATAAAGTGTTTGTTACTTGTCACCATGTGTCTTCATCATTCGCACGCGGACGAAGGATTTAAAACAGAAATGTAACGGCCAACTGTGGGGCTGGGGCGGATGGACTGCCCACACTCCTTGGCTTGATCATTAAACATCCATCTAGCTATATAAGCGGTTTTCTCTAACCGCCGATTACTAATTCTGACGATGTCAACAGAGGATTGACGAAAGCTAAGTTATATTTATTAAAGTTTTTTTTCTATCCCGGAGTTCAGTGGCTCTATTGTATTTTAATGAACATACCTGGGATTCACGTTTTTAAGATTATTAGACATATAAAGTATACAGATAAGCCCCGTTTATCTTTAAGTGGTTTTTCTATCTCATCCTATTTTCTCTCTTTCTCTATAGGACTAAATAAAGTCTTTCCCGAAAGATGGGGGCAGAATGTGTAACCTGCTACCTTCAGCTTTTTTGCTTTGCTAGCATCCTGCCATAAAGTGCAAGGGAGGGGGAAGGTGTTGGGAGAAATTTTTGCAGGGGTAATGGATAAGAGCGCCCAGACAAGCTAACAAAAACCAGAGGTATCAAAATCTGGAATAAACTAGCCAAGGATACACAGCCTGAGAGCAGAATGAGAAAACTACATCGAGAGGCACCAAACCTCAAAACAGACATAAATACTATTGGATACTGATGGACTGGTCAAAGGGGGAGGGGCCAGGGAAAATTGTAACATTTGTGGGGGAGGGGGGAATACTCAGATCCAGATATCCCCCCCCCGTAAGCCACTTAAAACTTCAGTAAAAGAACCTTTCACTTTGAAGAAAATGGGAGTTGAGGGTTTCTCTTTCCCAAGTGTCTAAATCAGGATAAACCTGACACCAACACCTGTGCAGTAGTTGCCCTGCCTCTTTAAGATCTCTCCCAGCCAAGCACTGTAAATTTGGCTGCAAACATTGTGTTAAGAGAGCTGCTGGGGCGATGGTGGTTTGTGGGAGAGGCGTGCCACTGTGATAATGAAGCAGCCTAAAAAAATGATACTTTCCTCCACTAGTAGGACTCACAAAGGGTAGTTAGTAGTTGGTGGTGTAGCAGCAGTGGGGAACGATGAGTGGCGAGCAATGAGTAGTAGGTCTGTAAATGCTTGTGGTACAGACCTGTGCTACCTACAGACTTGTGTTGTTGTGTTGGCTCTGCTCCTCTTTTTGTGTTTTGGAGCCCACGGACTTAAAGAGCCCATGACCACGTGGTGGCAACAATGGGATATCGACAAAAGAGGTGGGCTATCCAACCAAAGCTGGCAATCACATTTAAGTTAATGAAAAGGGAAACAAACTTTGGGTGAAAAATGTGCTGCAAAAAGGAAGGGAATTTGCCCCTTGCAAAGCCAACATGTTACTACAGACATCAGACCTCGTAACCAGTACCTACAACCAGGAGTAAGAAATAAATTTCCTAAAATGGGCTCTGTGAGAAACTGGGACCGTTGTGGCGATCGCTGCCCCTATGTAGGCTGGACAAGACCAGCTGAAGGGCTGGACTGCAACCTGTGGGCTGGACAGCTATGCCAGCTGTGACCCATGGGTAACAAGTCTGGCCCACACTAAATGAACATGGAAAAGGCAGTAGCAGGCTCTGTGCCATAGAAAAGACTATTCTGCTAGGGACAGGAATCTTTGCTTTTTGATTAGTCCCGTATACCAATAATACAGAGCTGTTGAAGTAACAGCAAGAAGAAAATCTTCAATTAATTAAAAGAGGAAGAGAAGCAAACCTGGAGTGAGAAAGGAGAAGACTTTCAGAAGATCCCATTTGGGATCTAATACCTTGCAGAGATCTACAAATCCCTTGGAGCGATCTGAATAGGTTAACATGTAAATGACAACAGCCGGAGTAGAGGCCTCGTTCCACCAATCAAGGTTTGTCCTATACCTCGACTCAATAATTGCCAAGGATTTTTTTTGTACCCTGCCATGGGTTAGATAAAAATGGGGGGGGGGGGGCACGCGTCCATTGTCCTTTAAGGAGAACTAGAAAGAAACCAAAATCAAAACATTTGCCACAAGACAAAGACGACGCTAAGAAGGAAACATCCTCATGAATGACCAGCGTCCAGCAAAACCTGCCATCAACTGGACACTACTACTGTGTTTCCCCTGAAAATAAGGCCCATCAATCCGTAGCTCGGTTCTT
>NW_015395317.1:7190-10389 GCF_001527695.2 Protobothrops mucrosquamatus | reverse complement strand
ATCTATCTATCTATCTATCTATCTATCTATCTATCTATCTATCTATTTATCCACCCACCACCCATCCATCCATCCATCCATCCATCCATCCATCCATCCATCCATCCATCCATCTATCTATCTATCTATCTATCTATCTATCTATCTATCTATCTATCTATCTATCTATCTATCTATCTATCTATCTCTGGTATGCTGCCCAACTTGCCAAAGGTGAGCCCATTATTATGCTGGTGTGGTGGAATGTAGTCTGGATTCCCAGAAAGGAAAGGCTGCATTCCAGAGGAACAAGAGACCACAAGGTTTAGATACTGTAGTTTGGTTGGGGGAGAAGAAGGTCAACTCAGGCTCCTCCCTAAATAACCCTGGGTGGCTTACAATGCAATCTTCAATGGCGCAAGTTGTTTGCTTTAGTTCGGCAAGATGTCGGTCTGCCGGTGAAGAACAATAAAGAAAACTGTTTATAAGTTTCTTGTGTTTCTTGGGGTTTGTCGCCCGACTGAGGCACTCTTATTGGCTTTTTAGCTGGCTGCTACATTCCTATCGTATCGTGGGTGTTCAATTTTTTTTCTTGAAAAAAAGCGAGTCCAAAATAGCTACCCCTTTGGGTACCATATCCACACTCTCCTTATTAAAGTGACTCATACCGGTGATGGAAAGATCTGCCAGAGACAATATTCTTGTTTACTGGAACAGCCTCAGGTGACCACAGTCCATTAGCTGTATCCCATGATCCATGCATGAAAAGTCAAATTCTTTGCAAATCTACTGGAGAATGGATCCTTGGGGATCCTTCCAGCATGCCCCAACCCTTAATATGTCAGCTAATTCTCACTTAATGTGAAAGCAAGCATCCTGATTCTCACTGTGTGCTGAAGTCTTTCCTCTATTGAAGGAGGCAAACCCAATTTGAGAACGAGAGACAGATTTCTTGAAGAGGGTGATTCATGCTGTCTCTATCCTTTCCTACTATTGAGAAGGATCGGATTTGAGTACAAGTCAGCCAGTATTCAAATGGCTAAATAACACCCTGGGTAGCACCTTAGTTCCGTAATTGCCTTGCTATCTTCATTCCAAAGTAATGAAGATTAAATCCCCAGTCCAGTTGTGTAGAACTATTGCCACTTTCTTTCTCAATGATTCTTGAAAAAACAAAGTCATTACAAGAAACCCATTTAACAGAATAACAGAGTTGGAAGGAACCTTGGATGTCATCTAGTCCAACCCCTGGCTCAAGCAGGAGGCCATACACCATTTCAGACAAATGGTTGTCCGGTCTCTTTCTAAAAGCCTCCAATAATGGGGCACCCAGAACTTCTAAAGTCAAGCTGCTCCATTAATTGATTTTTCTCACTCTCAGAAAATTTCTCCTTATTTCTAGGTTGAATCTCTCCTTGATCAGTTTCCATCGATTGTTCCTTGTCTGGTCTTGAAATGCTTTGGAAAATAGGTTTTCCCCTTCCTCTCTGTGACAGCCCCTCAAATACTGGAAGAATCATCTCATTTTTCTCATTTCTAATAATTTTTCTCAATGCTTATTGGGCAAAGAGCTCCTAAAAAAAAGGTTTCTCCATGCTGGAAGACTCATCATTCAGAGAAGGATGACTAAAACCCAATGCAATAGTTGTTGTTGTTGTTAATTGCGAAGTCGTGTCCGACCCATCGTGACCCCATGGACAACGTTCCTCCAGGCCTTCCTGTCCTCTGCCATCTTCTGGAGTCCATTTAAGCTCACGCCTACTGCTTCAGTGACTCCATCCAGCCACCTCATTCTCTGTCGTCCCGTTCTTCTCTTGCCCTCCATCTTTCCCAGCATCAGGCTCTTCTCCAGTGAGTCCTTCCTTCTCATTAGGTGGCCAAAGTACTTGAGTTTCAACTTCAGGATCTGGCCTTCTAAAGAGCAGTCGGGGTTGATCTCTTCTAGGACTGACCAGTTTGATCGCCTTGCAGTCCAGGGGACTCGCAGGAGTCTTCTCCAGCACCATGGTTCAAAGGCCTCAATTCTTTGTTGCTCAGCCTTTCTTATGGTGCAACTTTCACATCCATACATTGCAACTGGGAAAACCATGGCCTTGACTATACGCACTTTTGTTGGCAGGGTGATGTCTCTGCTTTTTAGTATGCTCTCTAGATTTGACATAGCTTTCCTCCCCAGGAGCAAGCGTCTTTTAATGTCTTGGCTGCAGTCCCCATCTGCGGTGATCTTGGAGCCCAGGAAGATAAAATCTGTCACTACCTCCATTTCTTCCCCATCTATTTGCCAGGAATTGAGAGGGCCAGATGCCATGATTTTGGTTTTCTTAATGTTGAGTTTCAAACCAGCTTTTGCACTCTCCTTCTTCACCCGCATCAAGAGGCTCTTTAGTTCCTCTTCACTTTCTGCCATTAGAGGGGTATCATCTGCATATCTTAGGTTGTTGATATTTCTCCCGGCAATCTTAATTCCAACTTTTGATTCATCTAGCCCTGCCTTTCTCATGATGTGCTCTGCATAGAAGTTAAATAGGCAGGGCGAGTTAAATAGTTAGCTAACTCATAACTCCGTTGACTTCTCCTGAACTTCCTCAGATACTTCGCCTGAGGGAGAGTCTCCAAATTCACTTTGAATCTGCTTCAGGCAAAATCCAGGGAGAACTGATGGATGTGAAGAAGCCACCTGAGAAATTTGACAGGCAACATTCAGACTAATTTGGCTTGGTGCAAAATTTCTTTGATGTTCTACCTAAGGAGAAAAAGAAGAGATAGATCCAAGAAGATTCCAAGTTCATCAGCAAGCTGCATAAAGATTTACAAAAGACAGGAAGCCATTGTTTAAAAAAAAGAGAGAGAGAAAGAAATCTTGCAGAAATGAAATAAAAAAAAAAACAATAATAACAAATACTCAACATGTTGAAAAAAAGCTGTGGTACAGCAGGAATAGGAGGAGGAGAGGAAGAAGAGGGAGAAGAGGAGGGAGGAGAAGAGGAAGGAGGAGGAGAAAAAGGGAGGAGGAGGAGAGGAAGAAGAGGAAGAAGAGGGAAGAGGAGGAAGGAGGAGGAGGAGGAGAGGAAGAAGAGGGAGAAGAGGAGGGAGGAGAAGAGGAAGGAGGAGGAGGAGAGGAAAGAGGAGGAAAAGGGAGGAGGAGGAGAAGAGAGGCAGAAGAGGAAGAAGAGAGAGAAGGAAAAAGAAGAGGGAGAAGACGGAAGAGGAAGAAGAAGAA
>NW_015395317.1:0-5788 GCF_001527695.2 Protobothrops mucrosquamatus | reverse complement strand
AAGACTAAAGGAAGGAAGGGAGGGAGGGAGGAAGGGAGGGAAGGAATTAAGATAATAGTGAGAGTGAAGGCTAAAGGAAGGGAAGGAGGGAAAGACGGAGAAGGAAAGAAGGAAGGAAGGAAGGAAGGAAGGAAGGAAGGAAGGAAGGAGAAAAGAAAGAAGGAAGATAATAATAGTGAGAATGAAAGCTAAAGGAAGGGAGGGAGGGAGGAAGAGAGGGAGGAAGGAAGGAGGGAAAAAAGGAAGGAAAAAAGGAAGGAGAAATGACAAGCCCAGAAAAGAAAGAGAAGTAAAAGAAGAAAGGAAGAGAGTGAAAATTGTTCCCCATTTCTAGGACTGTTGCTCCATTTTGTATTGGCCAAGTGAGTTCCATCCCTCATTTGCAGGATTGAAAGACAACTTGCCATTTTAGGGGTGGGGGGAGATTGGGCTTGATATTTCTCCTTCCCCTTTTATCTTCAGCATTACTTTTGTCATAAGAGCCACACAAAGTTTTTTTCAGTCCTCTTTTGAAGTGGCCAAAATACATCGTTCTGGTGCCCTTTTGTTGATTTTTGCTGCAAAAGTCAAGTGCGTTTAGTCTCCTTGGCACCAGTTGCTCTCCCTCTGTTATCAACTATGGAGTGAAACTATTTATTCCTAGGCAGAACATAATTATTTTTAAAAAAAGTTTTGCACACACACACACACACACACACACACACACAAACACAAAAGCTGGGAGGGGGATACCTGGATTTCTGGTGTCCCTCGTTGAGAACACAGACCTGATTTCACGAGTCTAGATACGATCACGAAAGAGAAATGTCATCTAAATGCAATCTGTATATTATATTCTTTATTTTTCCCCCCTCTGGGCCAAGAAATAAAGGAAGCTATAAAGGCAGGCTGAGCTACAGAAAGACATTAATAGGAGAAAAATGATCTGAAAGGAACACCTGCCAAGAAGACAATGAATTTAAGTGTAACAGTGAAATAAGATGGATGTCAGTGCCAGGAAAAATTCAAAGAACAGTTGAAGCACAACTATTGGACATTCAAAGCGTGACCAGCTTTTTCCTGGGTTAATTTTCGCTGCCTTTAGAAGAATAACCTAGATACACGTCTTTCCCCTGCCTTTCAATCCTTAATTCGTTTCTAGGCTCAATTTTAATTTCTGGTTCGAAACTCTAAAAAAGCTGTTAGTTCCTTTCCCTGCAAAAGTGGGCAAGTATAAGTGTTCAAACTCTGCATCAAAAACATCTGATGATAGAAGATATGATAAGAGTCCCTGGTGCTCTCTGAGCTTGGTTGTCTTGTTGCAGATGTTTCATTACCGAAGTAGGTAACACAGAACATAGTACAATGGAGTTGGAAGGGACCTTGGAGGTCTTCTAGTCCAACCCCCTGCTTGAGCAGGAGATGCTATACCATTTCAGATCAATGATTGTCCTGTCTCTTTTTGGAAACCTACAGTAATGGAGCACTCACAACTTCTGAAGGGTTTACATCTGCCCTTTGAGGTAGTCCTAACAATAAATAACAATTAATAACAATTAATAAATACTACTACTACTACTACTACTACTACTACTACTACTACTACTACTAATAATAATAATAATAATAATAATAATAATAATAATAATAATAATAATAATAATAATAATAATAATAATAATAATAATAATAATAAAGTTGGAAGGGACCTTGGAGGTCATCTAATACCACCACCTGATCAGGCAGGAAACCCTATACCATTTCAGACAAATGGCTGTCCAGTCTCTTCTTAAAAACTTCCAGTGTTCGAGCACCCACAGCTTCTGGAGGAAGGTGGTTCCACTGGTTAATTGTTCTCATTGTCAGGAAGTTTCTCCTTAGTTCTAGGTTGCTTCTCTCCTTGATTAGTTTCCATCTGTTGCTTCTCGTCCTGCCTTCAGGCGCTTTGGAGAATAGCTTGACTCCCTCTTCTTTGGGGCAGCCCCTGAGATATTGGAACACTGCTATCATGTCCCCCCTCGTCCTTCTCTTCATTAAACTAGACACACCCAATTCCAGCAACCGTTCCTTGTATATTTTAGCCTCCAGTCCCCTAATCATCTTTGTTGCTCTTCTCTGTACTCTTTCCACAGTCTCAACATCTTTTTTACATCATGGTGACCAAAACTGGATGCAGTATTCCAAGTGTGGCCTTACCAGGTGCTTTGGAGAATAGCTTGACTCCCTCTTCTTTGTGGCAGCCCCTGAGATATTGGGAGGCTGCTATCATGTCCCCCCTTGTCCTTCTCTTCATTAAACTAGACATACCCAGTTTCAGCAACCGTTCCTTATATGTTTTAGCCTCCAGTCCCCTGGCATGCTGGCTGAGGAATTCTGGGAGTTGAAATCCACACATCATAAAAGGGCCAAGTTTGAAGACCCCTGCTCTAGAGAGCTACCCACATTCCTTCAATGGATTGATATATAACTTTCCTGACTGTTGACCTGACTGTGAGTCTTCCCCTTTTCTCCCTAGGTTATTATTGTGTCTCATTACAGATTAATCTTTAAAGCACACCTGAGTTAGTTCTTTTCTGCTACTAGCCAATAGGTTCCTCTAAAAGAGGTCACACCAAAAATGCTTTGATCCTGTGAGAGATGGGAGCTCACCCTGTCACATGGTGCTTGGGTCTCAAACCTGGGCTGCTGGCTTTCTGGACCATAAGTCCAGCATCTTAATTGCTGAACCACTTCCCCCCCACACACTTTTTTTAAGGATATTATGAAAGTTCTGTCACAGAGAGGAAAGGGTCAACCTATTTCCCAAAGCACATGAAGGCCAGACAAGGAACAATGGATGGAAACTGATCAAGGAGAGACTCAACCTAGAAATAAGGAGAAATCTTCTGACAGTGAGAACAATTAACCAGTGGAATGACTTGCCTCCAGAGGTTATGGGTGCTCCATCACTGGAGACTTTTAAGAAGAGACTGGACAACCATTTGTCTGAAATGGTATAGGGCAGGGGTAGGCAACCTTGGCTCTTTTTTGACTCGTGGACTTCAACTCCCAGAATTCCTGAGCCAGCCATGCTGAGGGGAAAGGGAGAGGTTTCCATGCTGAGCCATGCTGGCTCAGGAATTCTGGGAGTTGAAGTCCATGAGTCATAAAAGCCAAGGTGGCCTACCCCTGGCCTAGGCCTAGGCTGCTTTATGACTCATGGACTTCAACTCCCAGAATTCCTGAGCCAGCATGAGGGAAACTTTGGCCCCTTCATGACTCGTGGACTTCAACTCCCAGAATTCCTGAGCCAGCATGGCTCAGCTTGGAAACCTCTCCCTTTCCCCTCAGCATGGCTGGCTCAGGAATTCTGGGAGTTGAAGTCCACGAGTCATAAAAGAGCCAAAGTTGCCTACCCCTAGTATAGGGTCTCCAGTTTGGACTAGATGACTACAAGGTCCCTTCCAACTCTGTTATTCTATTCTAAAGTTCTAGCACTCAATATAGATTAGTCTGTGTGGCATCATTTATTGCGCTGTTTCTGTAACTTCCAATAATTATGTCCTCTTCAGCTTTTTTTCTTGAGGACACTGCTTTTGCAAATCCATGTATACTTTAGCTCCATAGTAACATTTTGGCATAACATTTAAATGAGACTTTGAACCAAGAGTATACTTGTTATCTTCCAACGCTGTTTTGTTTCTGCTGCATGGGTATAACTGTGAAAGAGAAACATAAACACTACTGCAAAATAAAATGTCAATAATATGCAAATGTATTTAAATTAAATGGATTAATCCACTAATTGCTTAAAGCAGATGATTAATCAACTACAATGTCTTAAGTCACAGACAGCTCTCCTCTGACTAAAGAGAATTGTAGGCATTTATTTTGTTTGTAAGTTAATTTATATATCCCATGGTGGTCTACAAAAGGACTCTCAGAA
Organism: Protobothrops mucrosquamatus; assembly: GCF_001527695.2. Lineage (NCBI taxonomy): Eukaryota > Metazoa > Chordata > Lepidosauria > Squamata > Viperidae > Protobothrops > Protobothrops mucrosquamatus. The sequence continues at coordinate 1,884 of NW_015395317.1, read as the reverse complement.
CAGTTGACAAACATTTCTATAAACAATAATTCACATTAAAACAATAAATAATAGAGGAGTGAACGCAATCCAGCAGGAACAAAAGCAGACAGGGAGTTTATTTTTTTTCCCCAGTAACAAAGAACACGAAAAATCAAAACGCCAAATAATACTTGCAACTAGACCAAAACACCCAAAGTAAAGAAGTTGGCCATCTGGGTTAACTCATAATCTGATTTTCAAAGCAATTCTACCTCTTTCTACTTGGTCAGCCATAAATAACTGGATTCAAATGAGAACCAGGAGTCAAACTAGGAATGAATCTGAAGTCTTAGCAAGTGAAATAATAATAATAATAATAATAATAATAATAATAATAATAATAATAATAATAATAATAATAATAATAATAATAATAATAATGGTAAAGTTGGAAGGGACCTTGGAGTTCATCCAGTCCAACCCCCTGCTCAAGCAGGAAACCCTATACCATTTCAGACAAATGGCTGTCCAGTGTCTGCTTAAAACTTTCAGTGTTGGAGGATTCACAGCTTCTGGAGGCAGGTTGTTCCACTGGTTAATTGTTCCAACTGTCAGGAAGTTTCTCCTTAGTTCTAGGTTGCTTCTCTCCTTGGTTAGTTTCCATCCATTGCTTCTTGTCCTGCCCTCTTTTGCTTTGGAGAATAGCTTGACTCCCTCTTCTTTGTGGCAGCCCCTGAGATATTGGAAGACTGCTATCCTGTCCCCCCTGGTCCTTCTCTTCATTAGACTAGACATAGCCAATTCCAGCAACCGTTCCTTATATGTTTTAGCCTCCAGTCCCCTAATCATCTTTGTTGCTCTTCTCTGTACTCTTTCTAGAGTCTCAACATCTTTTTTACATCACGGTGACCGAAACTGGATGCAGGATTCCAAGTGTGGCCTTACCAAGGCCTTGTAAAGTGGTATTAACACTTCACCTGATCTTGATTTTGTCCCTCTGTTAATGCAGCCTAGCACTGTGTTGGCTTTTTGGGCAGCTGCAGCACACGGCTGGCTCCTATTTAAGTGATCGTCCACTAGGACTCCGAGATCCCTCTCACAGGGATCTCAGTTGAGAGGGAAGAACTACACTACAGGATCAGTCAAGATCCAAAAATAAGCCAGCAGGCAGGACTGGAAAGAAAGCCAGAGTAGAAGAATGACTAAAAAGGAGACAGAGATACAAGAAAGCTTCAGACAACCACGTTGTTTACTAAAAGATCTGATACTACCGGAATAACGTCCTTTTACAGGACTTACACTTAAGTCCTCCACTTACAACAGTTCATTTAGTGACCGTTCAAAGTTACAATGGCACTGAAAAAAATAAGTGACTTATGATGACCACTTTTCATATTTCCGGCTGTTGCGGCATCCCCAGGGTCATGTGATCAAAATTCAGAAGCTGGGGAACCGACTCATATGTACGATGGTCACAGTGTCCCTGGGTCACATGATTCCCCTTTTGGTGACCTTCGGACAAGCAAAGTCAATGGAGAAGCTGGATTCACTTAACAACCAGGTTCCTAACTGACCAACCACGGTGATTCCCTTAACATCTATGGTTGTAAAATGGGGCAAAATTCACTCAAGAGCTGTCCCGCTTAGTAACAGAAAAAATCGGGCTCCGTTGTGGTCGTAAGTTGAGGACAACCTGTATCATCCTCATCCTCAATATGACTTCGCTGAATGAAACAAATGTGGTGGAATCTCCAGCCGGTGTGCAGGGTGGAGTTAAGAAGAGACTGGCTATCTTGGAATTCCTATTGGGGAGGAATTCTCCTGGTGATTGGCCCAAGGTCACCCAGGCAGCTTTTGTGCCTAAAGTGGGACTAGAACTCACCATCTTCTGATGATTGGCACAAAGTCACCTAGCCAGCTTTT
>NW_015395316.1:0-10392 GCF_001527695.2 Protobothrops mucrosquamatus | reverse complement strand
ACATATAAGATCCTGAAGTCATTTTAGGTATTCTAATATAATGTAGTTTATGTTCCAGCCATTGTTTGCATGACTGTTTCATACAATTTGTGCACCATAAGTAAAATTACTTCTGGGGGAGATCTGGATAGGCTTAAGTTGCTTAAAACAGGATGGTACAATTTGTGGAATTAATTCCAACATTGTGGCCCTTGGAGAATTCTTGGGTCTGGATTTTTAAAATCATGTTCCACCATATTTAGCTGAAATAGATAACAGTTTGATGCTCAGAGTATATAGGCATATAATGATTAATCCCCTCCCTTCCAAAACAAACCACACGTGTATATGATAGGACATCACCTTCTTTGTAGACCTCAGTCTACAGTCCAAAAATATTAGTGTATCACAGTAATATTTTACTAATTTCACTTGATACTCTTTCTTACAGCTACCACACCATTTTGATGATGGCTTATTGCATCTTAAAGAAATGCTCAGTGAGGACTGCATTTGAATTTATGTGTAATCAAATAGTTACTTAAAATAATTAATACTCTGCTAATAGTACACCCATTATTATTTAGTTTGATTGTTCATTTCTTGTTTCTACCTCCAAATATAACCTAAATCCAAGATTATTTTAATGTTTTGTTAAATTAGTCTATATCTAAAGTGTAGTCTCAAAGAAATCTAGATTTTGAAGAGTCTGTTTTTTGAAAAAGAAGACTACAAATTAAACCTTGACTATATGCAATAATACTGAATGAACTTTTCATAACTTCAATAAAAAGGCAATAAGAGGCCAATAGGAAATGAATATAATTGAATAATTTACTAATTACATTTTACTAATGTTACACCACATCCCTAAAATCTGCTAAACAGTGCTCATAGTTTCCAAAAAGATATAAAATATTTATAAAACAATAATTATAAAGTATTGGTTTATAAATACTTATAAATTATAAAACAATAATTTATGTTTCACTGTGGCCACTTTAATATCCCAAAATGTCTTTAATTTCATCATTTTTGAGGAACCCACTTCAAAGCAAAACTTTGTTAAAAAAAAATCAAAAGAAATTATGCTTTCAAAATATTTCATCAATGTTAAGAAAGTTCTCCTTTTCCTTTCTCTTCCAAGATGCCATTGAGATATTCTATTGGTTGCTAAAGAAGCAAATATTTATCTCCACTCCAGCCTGAAAAATACAAAACCACAATAACTTTATTATTGGTAATTTTTGTTATTACATTTTCTCATGAAACCTATGAAACATATGAAGTGCTACTCCTAATGCTATACATGCAAATAGTCTAGATGTTTAAGAAGATACTATATTTAAGGAAGTATACCAGAATCTACCATTTGCTGACTGTTGATTGCAGTTACAAGTGTATTATTTTATTTTTGGTTTAGGACCCTATACTTCTTTCCGTAGATAAGATAGCAAGGTAATTTAAATAAATAATGTATATTTTAATCCTTGAAAATAATATCTAGTAATTATAATTTATTTCTAACTACTTGGTATTTTACTGTACCCACAAGGATAAACAAAATAATACACTTGACAAACAGAATATCAACTTCAGCAACCTGATCATATCCTTAATGTTAAATGTTATGTTACTCCATCAAATACTTCCAAGGGCATGTGAAGTAAAAACCTGACTTTCTTGAGATACTAACGTGATCTTAATCCAAAGGTCAAGAAGTATAAAGTCTCAGATATTAAATTTTAGGGTATATCGTTGATTCTTTACCAAATAAATTTGATTTAGCTGTTGTTATTTGCTGGCTACAGAGAAACCTTTTATATGTTGCAACTTATATTTTCAGAGAATGTCTTGGTTAAACATAGGTTGCCCTTCCCAACTTTGTTAATTGGATCAAAATATGATATTCCAAGGATGTCACAAATATCACTTTCTCATCTTATGCTTAATTTTGTATTACAACCAATAGTTTGTTTTATTAGACAATTTAAGGGCATTTGGGGTATTAAAGAGGCCAAAGCAGAACATAAATAATTGTTATATGTTGATAATGTTTTATATCTATTTGAGTATACTTTACTAAAATGTATGCACATGATATAACACTTTGGTGAATTATTGGGTTATTCAATTAATTGTTATATGCTCAATATACTTATTAGCTTTATATCAAAATCAATAACAGTCCATTCAATATTGGTATATGTGGTCAAGATTTAGTTTTCTGTAAATAAGCTATCTTTTCTTGCTTTATAGTTTTCATATATTTTTCTCTTTTTTCCCTTGTTTTTTTTGTACTTTTGTTCCTTTTTAGTTTGAGTGTTTGATGAACCTTTTTCTCCTTATTTTTGTTTACATATTAAATACAGTTTCAGTTGTTTAAAAAAAATAGAGAGCAAAACACAATTGGTGAAGAGCATCTGAACTAGTATCAAACAGACTTAGAAAGCAACACTAAATGTGGAGCAACTCAGACTATAGGGATTTTCATAAATGTATGACAAAACTTCTTTATTATTTATTTATTTATTTATTAATTGAATTTTTACCCCGCCCTTCTCCTTGCGGACTCAGGGCGGCTGACAGCCTGATAAAAAACAAATACAAAAATACCCCAATACTATCGTTAAAAAACATAATTAAAATGAAATATTAGATTTGGCCGATGTTAATTTAAAATTGTTTTTAAAACCCCACTAAAAATTTCCCCTTAGGCCAGTCCTGCTTGTTGAAATAGCCATGTCTTAAGGGCGCGGCGGAAGGAAGGGAGATCCGGGATCACCCGGATCTCTGGGGGTAGTTCGTTCCAGAGGGTGGGGGCTCCCACCGAGAAGGCCCTCCCCCTGGGAGTCGCCAGCCAGCACTGTCTGGCTGATGGCACCCTGAGGAGACCCACTCTGTGGGAGCGTACCGGCCGATGGGAGGCACTCTGAGGCAGAAGGCGGTCTCGGAGATATCCAGGTCCGATGCCATGGAGCACTTTGAAGGTGATAACCAACACCTTGAAGCGCACCCGGAAAGCCACCGGCAGCCAGTGCAGCTCGCGCAGCAACGGTGTTACATGGGAGCGACGAGTCCCTCCCAACACCGCCCGCGCGGCCGCATTCTGGACTAGCTGGAGCCTCCGAGTCCTCCTCAAGGGAAGCCCCATGTAGAGAGCATTACAGTAGTCCAGGCGGGAGGTGACGAGGGCATGGGTGACTGTGCGCAAGGCGTCCCGGTCCAGAAAAGGACCGGGACGCCTTGATGTAAGAACTCTTTCTGTGCCACGTGTTTCATTCAATGATGATGAATATCTTGAAAACATTTCAGAGCTATAAAAGTTAAGAGAGAAAAGGTAAAACTCACAATCAATAGAAGAAAATATTTGCAACTCAAGGTTGAACTGTGGGGTCTTTTGTGCTATCTGTGTTTGGTTATTTTCTTGCAGATATTTCATTACTCAACTTGGTAACATCATCAGTGCTAGGCAGGAATGGGGGTTTGTAAGTGAATGCTGTGTAATTAAAGCCTTAATGTTACAGAATTGCAATATGAAAAATGTGAATGGCTGGCAGTGTAATCTTTCTCCTCTTTGCTCATTTCTTTAGTGTTGCCTTCTGTCTGAATGTTTCCTCTTTAACAAGCCATCCATCCAGACCAAGCTTTAGCTTATTCTTCAAGCAGCACTTAATGAACTTTCAGATCCCCTGAGTGAAACACTTAAGCAGTCTGGCCTGAAGGATCAATCTGATGAATAGGTAAGGAATCCATGAAGAATAAATTGCCTTATGTTAATGATGGAAGAACTTAACAGTAACACCAGTTTCAGCAAAAAAAAAAAAAAAAAAAAAACCCACTATTTTTAGAAAAGTAATTACTTCAGATATGTTACGATTCTTCATTCATGTACACTGGCAAAGCTCTGAATTCATTTCTTCTTCTTCAGGCTCCCAATAAAGCCTTTAGATGTAAAGTTAAATTATATTTCAAGCATTTAGAACATTTAGCATTTTGTTCTTTTAATCCACATTTCTGTCAGCTGAATCCAGATAATTGGTTTGGGCATTATGTTACTTAGTCAAATAAAATTATCCTATAGTGTCACTTTTCATGTTTGCACCAATACAACTCTCTTTGGAAAAGTAAATATGCATCTCACAGCTATCTATCTATTCTCCCTGGAAAATGTTTAGCAATTCCTGCTCAATGCAGGGATCAATTTATAAATATTTAGAAGACTAAATTTTAAAATATTTTTTTAAATTTTTAAAATAAATTAAACCCACAGATGGCCTTCTTAAGGAGTGAACCAGGTTAGATACAAGTGATCTAGCATTTGAATAAAAAGAACCAGCCTTAAAAGCATGGCTAGTGATATTTCTGAATTATCTCTGGGACAGTAGTTAAAATCTGGGTTCACAGGTGATCTTTTTGCTGGAAAAGATTACTAAAACCAGTAATAAAATTAATAATATTTATTTGGGAAAGTGGTATGCAAACAACCAACACTTGAAAACGTTGCCAACAAATAAATAAACAAACAAATACACCCACAAACATAAGCTAGAGGTCATATAAGAACTAGCTCTAATATGTTTATGTTTGTGTGTTAATTGGTATGAAATAAACTAGACGGATAATTATTTAATTTGTATACAAATATGTGTAAAAGAGTTTATAATGAAAAACACATAATAAATCTATGCAATAATTTTATTTTGTTTTTAATTTTTTTAATGTTTTATTGATTTTCTAATTTTACATTTAAGTATTTAAAAAGCAACGTGGCGGCTGAGTTAATTGATAATTCAATGACATACAAGTATCTTTAGTACCAATCTCAAACTACCACAGTAATTATTTCCTCTTTTTCCCCCTTAGTATTTACTGTCTCATGTTTAAACTAATACAATTCTTATTATATCAATTAAATAAAAATAACATTCTTACATTTATCAATAATTTTTAGCTTATACATATCCTGGTTATTTTAATATTCAGTCTTTATAGATAATCAATTTCCTAATTAGTTTTTCCTAATTTTTAGTTTCCCATTAATATTTAAATTTAACATTTAATATTTATAATTTCCAAGTTTTAAGTAACCAAAGTTCCCTTTATCACAATTCATCACAAAGTCTAATATTCAGGATACACATCTTATCTATTTAAATATATTCTATTTCTCACCATCTTACATCATCTAATTAATAATACAGTATAACATTCTTATTTTCTATTAATTTCCAAATGTCTTAAATTTAGTAACCAAAATTTATCTTGTTTCAACATCAAATACTTCTTCTCTTTTTGTCTTAATGTCTACTATCTCATATCTAAGCTAGTACAGTTCTTATTATATCAGCTAAGTAAAAACATGTTTATTACATTTATCAATAGATTTTTAGCTTATATATATCTTAATTACTTTTACATTCAACCTTTATAAACAAATCAATATTCAAATTTAACTTTTAATATTTATACTTCCAAGTTTTAAATGACTAAAGTTTTCTTTATCTCAGTTCATAACAAAATCTAGTATTCAAAGTACACATCTTGTCTATTTGAGTATATTCTATTTTAATCCTCACTAATAAGTCAAAACCCCAATTTTCTTCAGCCTTATTCTAGCTTTCTTTCTTTGCCAACTTGCCTTTCATGTCCATGCTTTTAAGTCATCAAATAGATCTCCCTCTGTTATTATATATATTGTTTGAGATAAAAAAAAAAGGCCATCCAGTCACCATTTTTTTGGAAGGACTAACAAATCGCCTCTCTATTTTTCTATCTTGACGTAGTTGTCCTGAAATGTTTATCTTCCCTTCAGTCTGTGTTTCTTCTTGATCTTCAGGTTTCTTCTGGTTTATATTTTCAGTATTTCTGGGTTTTCCGTTAACTGTGTTTGTTGATCAGTTGAATCTTCTATCACAGTATTTGATTGTTCCACCTTTTCTATTATATTCTGTGTAGTTGATTCTTTAGTTGTAATCAAGGTTTGGGCTCGTATATCTAGGCTGACATCTTGTTCTTTTCTGTAGCTTCTTATTTCAGAAGCTATAAGAATATTTTCATAAATTGCTTTCAACATAAAGATATTTTTTCCTGATCTTCATCCATGTTCTCCTAGTGATGTGTTAAATTAAAAGCTTTACAATCAAAGAATGAAAATAATTTTGTTACTAAGTATAGAATATAACTGGGCTTCTCACAGTTGATATCTGCCAAGGTTGGAAAAGTCTTATCTATAGTCTGGGCTTCAAGCCAAGTCTCTTTTAGACAATAACAAGTTGTAATATCAGGTTTAGCCCCAAGATGTCACCCATACTGTTTAGGATTTTTTTTAAGTCCAAAATTTTTATAATTCTTTTTCTAATTTTACTTCTTTTTTGTAAGTAAAAACCCAAATCTTCAATGAGAATAAAAAATATTTTAGTCCTCAAATTTTAGAAAGATAGAAATCCAGTTAGAATCAGATTATTCTTTCAGCATTTTAAATTCCCCTGGATAGTCAGTTGCCACTGTTTTTAGAGGGCGGGATGGAATTTCCCTTCCCTCTCTCCACAGGGGGGAAAATACTTTGGGCAGTTTATACAGATGGAAAAATAATTAGGATTAAAGAGAGGTTCAGATTTCACCCAGTCTCATCCACATTGCTTTATAGGTGCCTGGTGGTAAGTTTGAATTTGACTGTCTGCAGCCTAGTAATGGGTCATATTTCTATAGCCGGTCTTTCATCCACCAGTTTGGAGAGCTGCCCCAGATCAGGCGGAAGGGCTATCACCCTCCTGCGGTCAAGTGGGGGTCCCCTCCTTGCTTGTCACCCCTACAGGGTGACTTTCGACCCTTTCCAGGGTCCCCCAGCGGTGCGAAATTGAACATGGAAGACAGAGCTTGCCTTCAAGCAGCCGCAGCCACCGCGTCGGCAAACCAGAAGTCCTTGTTTTTAATTTTTCATTGCTTCCTGGAAAAAAAAGAATGAGCAGAGTAAATGTGACTATAAGGAGCACATTTAAGGTGAGATTTTTACTGTCCCTTGCATCTCTAGTATTAATCATTAATATTAAAACATACCATTAGTTCTTCTGAATCAAAGGCCACAGCAGCATCTCCTAAACTGGGCTTGAAAACAATAGTGAGACAATAATGTTACTTTATATACATTCAGTCAATATTCCTTAACTTCATCTAACTATCAGATTTTTTAACATGTCTAAATAAGATGCAATAATGTTCTATTAGGGCAGAAGAAAAATCAGTTCAAAGGTTTTCAATGATTTTTTTTTAAGGAAAATAAATACAATCCTTCGGATATCAAACAAGCATGGCATTATGAAATTTTAATTGCATGCCTAGAAACCTGGTTTCTTTCTTTGTGCCATAGAAGAACTGTTTACAGGTCATTCTCCAAGTGCATCATTAGTTGCCTTTAAATATAGTAACATCCATTTCTTGCACACACCATTAATTGTCTGCAAAAGTAACAGCTGGGGCATTATGTGTGACAGTGTATGATTCAGATTGCTTGTATCTATAATCATGTAAGAGAAGAACCTTTTAATTCTTTATGTATCACTATACTCAAAATGTCCATGAGTTGCTAGGCAGATTATGGATTATATAAAAAGGCAAGAAAATGTAATTATCTCTGAAACCACTATCTGGAAGGTTGAAGAAGTCATATTTTTCTGTGATTTGACTTTCAATGCCACACATGAGAATATAAGACTTGTGCAATATTAGTAATATTCTACTTTTTTTTCAGCCTTAGGCTAACAATAATTAGTGATGAGGGAAGGGGCTTTTGCAGCTGACAGCCATCATAAGTCGCTATTTCTCTTCCCTCCTTATTTCTGTTCCCTTGTTCCACACTGATTTTGCTCTATTTAGTGACTAATTTCACAAATGAGGAGAAGCTGACTCTTGATGGTTTTCCTGCAGTCATGCCAGGTCTATCAACAATTACTACCAAGACGTAGGTCCCATTATTTTCTTCCCATTTTCATAATGATAATATAAATGTACCCATTTCCAGAAAACAAACACAATTCTCAAGCAGGCTGAAAATGCAGCTGCTGCCATCTTCAAGATATTGTAATGCAAGGATGTGCTTGTATTCTAGTCCTGATTTACACTATTTCCTTATATTCATAATAATTCGTGTCTAGTGCTTATAAGCACTATGTGCTTAGAGCTCAAAGCATTGTTAGAGACCCCACACATACACTTTATGGTCTGTTTCTGTTGGTCCCCTCTGGAAGGAGGTTTCAAAGTATTTCTAGCAGGACTACCTGATTCTGTAGTAGCTTTGTTCCCTATGCCACCCATCTGGTAAAAGTGCAAGATTCGTTTTCCTCACCATGCACATGTACATATAATCCGAACTAAACTGTTGTTTTTCTGTGTCATATAATATATATGGGTATATGCATAATCCTGTATTTATTTATTTTTGACATATGTATGTATTATACTGTATATTGAAGGTGGTGACTCTTTGATAGATGAATGCAATAAAATTTCATTTTAATGTATGCCGATTAATGTACATTTAAAGTAACAATAAAGTTAGTATTCTATTCTATTCTATTCTATTCTATTCTATTCTATTCTATTCTATTCTATTCTATTCTATTCTATTCTATTCTGTTCTGTTCTGTTCTGTTCTGTTCTATTCTATATCCTCCTCCTTGACAACTACACCCATGGCTAAAAGTTACAGGTAAAGAACAAGTATAAACACAGTTATAAATCTTCAAGCATTTAAACTCAAAACTATCTCACCTTGTTCACTGATTTCTTAATCTAAACGGTGAAGGATAAATTGTGAAAGATAAAACAAACATAACTACCTATTTCCAGGGATGCTTCCTTGTTGCCTTATTACAATACTTGACTGAACTCTTGTGTTGTGACTAATAAGCTCAGTGACCATCCATCAACAGATCTTGCCTTTTGCTAAGTTTGTGCTGTGTGGGATAACATATTATATGAGGATTAGGATGCAGCCATGAAACTCAGTAACCGATTATTGTGAGGTTAGACTGGGTTAAAAAAATACTCATTCTACCTTGCTCTTTATAACAGAAGTGGGAATAAATTATATAATAAATAATAGTATACCAGTTTTGCATTATTTTTAACCTAGTTTCTCCAGCATAAATGTCTGTGTGTTTAAAGTGAAATTGTTTGTTTCGGGAATCAAGCTCGCTTTCTGCATCCATTGAAATTGTAACACAATAAATAAAGCATTCCTATATTCATAGAAAGTAATTTTTTCATCTTTTTTCTGGCCATACCAGATGTGGATAGAACAGATTTGGCAGAATTGAAATGTCCACAAGTTAATGATTTGAAGATTTATTTCTGACATTTTATTTTCTTTACATCTCCTGACATATACAACACCCTTGATACTTCTGCCACATGGAAAAACAGCTTTGAAAACATAGATTTATATTTACCAGTCACATTCTTTGTGCATTTTGTGTCCTACATGTTTACTGACAGAAGGCATTGTTTTAACCTTGTTAAGTCTACAGAGTTGTTACAGCACCAGAAGATTTCACAAAGAACATTTTTAGGTCTCATTTATAGCTTTAATAAATATGTAAACCAATATATTCCCTTGGTCTGGAGTGCAGGTCTCTGTTAGACCATTGGAGAGTAAAATTCAGTGAGGTCCATAGTTTAAATTGAGGGTAGCCATCTGCTAGCAAAACTGAATCCTCTTGCCACTTACCTCCATATCCATCCTAAAAAGTTGGCTACATCTGAAGCCAGATTGAGGGATGCACTGTTGCAATCAGGAGGGAGGAAAGCAAGACAAATTCAAAATTCACATCATAATGGGGGTAACATAATGGAATTTAAGTAGGTTAAGCGTTTGCAAAATTATTGTCTGATTTTTGTGTATGATTTTTAGTCTAATGTTTTCAGTCGCTTGTATTTTCTTTTTACCTATAAAAAGTCCCAAAGAGGACAAAACAAAAGTGAGAACACAATAAAACCAATTTACAATAACCTGCTTTCAAATGCTATCTCTAAAAACTATTAAATGCCATTATGCACTGTGTCGTCACATAAGATGTGGAACGAGTAGCCCTTTCAAGATGTAAATAAATAGAATATCTATGCAATAATATTCCAGACTGGTGAGTCATTCTCTCCAAAGCAACTCTGCTATTTATTCTTTCTAATATAGTTGTTCTCATATTTCCTGGCATCTTCATGAGGTTCTAAAACATGTATGTAACTATAAAGTCACAAATATAAGCGGGAGAGAAACACATGGATTGTTGAGAGGTGACAATGGGAGAAATGAATCTGTGTTTCTAACGTTTCTAATACTCTTTTCCATTTTTAAGCACCTCATCACTCCTGTTTCACTCTGTTTCTGTCACTGAGGTAATTTACCCAGCTTTGTTC
>NW_015395315.1:12912-15046 GCF_001527695.2 Protobothrops mucrosquamatus | reverse complement strand
CACCTTTTCGTTTCCTTCCTACTTATTTTTATTGTTTCTTTTGAATGGTGTGTAAATGTGGTTCATCTCCATGAGTTAAAACAATACCCTAATCAAGGAACCACCGAGGAGCAACCTTCATCCCCACCAAAATTAGCAGGGTACGCTACTATATATAAACAGGCAGCAAACCCCACACTCCCTCGCATTGACAATGCTACCTAGTTATGTCATGTTATGCAACCTCTTATCTTTCCCATTCTGAAAAAGTTCAATAAGAGGAGTTATTTATGAGGTCCTTGTTGGAGATCCATGTGACCTTTTTGCACCAATAAGTTGTTTAGATCCCTAAGGAAACCAGAGATAGCTAAAGGAAGAATCTTCACTTATTGCCCTATCCCTGTTCCTCATTAGAATAGAATAGAATAGAATAGAATAGAATAGAATAGAATAGAATAGAATAGAATAGAATAGAATAGAATAGAATAGAATAGAGCTGGAAGAGAACTTGGAGGTCTTCTAGTCCAGCCCCCTGCCCAAATAGGAGGACCTATACCATCTCAGACAGGTGATTGTCCAGTCTCTTTTTAAAAACTTCCAGCGATGGAGCGCCCACGATTTCTGGGGGTAAGTTGTTCCACTGGTTGATTGTCCTCACTGTCAGGAAGTTTCTCCTTAATTCCAGGTTGCTTCTCTCCTTGATCAGCTTCCAACCATTGTTTCTCATCCTTCCCACTGGTGCTCTGGTGAACAACCTGATCCCCTCTTCTTTGTGGCAGCCCCTCCAATACTGGAATACTGCTATCATGTCTCCCCTATTTCTTCTTTTCTTTAGACCAGCCAAACCCAAGTTCCGCAGCCATTCTTTGTACGTTTTGGTCTCCAGGCCTTTGATCATCTTAGTTGCTCTTCTCTGATTTTTTTCCATTAGGCAGTTCCTAAATTAAATGAGTTTCAATAGAAGGGAATATCTAATAGCTCAGGGTTCAATTGTGGAGTCCTTGGTGCTCTCTGAGCTTGGTTGTTTTCTTGCAGACATTTCATTACCAGACTAGGTAACATCATCAGTGCTAGAAGGGAGTAGGGTTTGCTCTCATTCTATATTCTAGTGGTTTGCTCTGTTAATATTGTTGGAAGTGGTCTTTGTGGTTCCTTGATTGGGTTGTTGTTTGCTTCTTGATCTAATGATCTTGGTCTAATGATAATCTTGGTGTTAATCTCTGCTCATCTGGGTGCTGGTGAGGAGGTGTTTGGGGTTTTTTTGTTTTCATTTTTGGATTTTTTATTGTCTCTTTGGAATGATACATAGATGTTGCTTATCTCTATGTGCCTGTTGATGGTTGATTTGTCCAAGTGTCAGGCTTCCAGGAATTCCCTAGTATTTTGCAACTTGGGTTGGTCTAGGACAGGGATAGGCAACCTTGGCTCTTTTATGACTCGTGGACTTCAACTCCCAGAATTCCTGAGCCAGCATGGCTGAGGGGAAAGGGAGAGGTTTCCAAGCTGAGCCATGCTGGCTCAGGAATTCTGAGAGTTGAAGTCCACGAGTCATAAAAGAGCCAAGGTTACCTACCCCTGGTCTAGGAGACTCACAATTTCCCAGCTGAACCTATAGTTAAGTCTGTCCATGTGTTGTGCAATTAAAAAGTTTTCATCATGTCTATTGACTGCTAGTTGGTATTCCTGGGTTAAATTAGTTTTTGTTTTAAGGAATTGTCTCCCTTTTTCATCTCAGCCTCTTTTTCTGCTGAGTGTGCATGCATTTACATGATGTACAGTAGCTCAGACCGAAGCATGGCTGTTCTATGACATTCCCTAATAGATACATATTTTACAGCAAATGTAATGAACATCTGTTAGCCTTCATTTGTAGCTCGGGTAAGGTCATACTCTACATCCAAGTTTTAAAAAAGCATTTTACTTTGTCAGTGGAATGCTCTGCTATTTAATTATTCGATTCTCTTTTAGCATTCTGCAGATCGTCAGGAACATTCCTTTTTGACAAGGGCTCCTGCTGAATTCAGACCTCCAGCAATCTTCCCTTGGGATTTAACGGAAGTGTAAGAAGCAGTCTGTTGGAGAGGTAATTGTACAGTGGGAGCAGTGGTGGGATTCAAATACCTGAACCACCGGTTCTCTTATTGTATGCAGGCCT
>NW_015395315.1:0-10395 GCF_001527695.2 Protobothrops mucrosquamatus | reverse complement strand
CTTCTTCTTCTTCTTCTTCTTCTTCTTCTTCTTCTTCTTCTTCTTCTTCTTCTTCTTCTTCTTCTTCTTCTTCTTCTTCTTCTTCTTCTTCTTCTTCTTCTTCTTCTTCTTCTTCTTCTTCTTCTTCTTCTTCTTCTTCTTCTTCTTCTTCTTCTTCCTCCTCCTCCTCCTCCTCCTCCTCCTCCTCCTTCTTCTTCTTTTTCCACAAGGAAAAAAACAATCCAGTTACCTTTTGAAAAACTACCTTTGAATCAACTATGACCGTGGTGGTGAACCTGTGGCACGTGTGCCACAGGTGGCACACAGAGCCCTCTCTGTGGGCACGTGCGCCATCGCCCCAGTCCTAGGCCTTCAGCTGGGCTTTATAAAACCGTCGCTGCTCTCTGCAAAAAAAAAAAGGTTCAATCAATCAATCAATCAATTTCAACTTCTCGCGGGGAAAAAAAAAATCTCGCAAAGTTGGAATTGATTGATCGAACTTTTTAATCCCACCCAGTCTGCTGTTACCACTGCAGCCATGCCCACCCAATGGATCATGCCCACCCAATTGGCCACACCCACCCAATTGGCCATGCCCACCCGGCACCCGACAATACATAAGTGAGTTTTAAGTTACAGATTGGGCACTCGGTCTCTAAAAGGTTCACCATCACTGAACTATGACCTGGATAACTAAGTATGTCCACAGACAATGCAAAGGGAAAGTCTCACCCTCAAAATCTCAAAATACAAAGTCAGACTCAAACCACGGTTTCAACTGGGAAACTATTAACATCCTAGATCAAGCCAAATCCAAAAACACTCAGGAATCCTGGAAGCTTGGCATTCAGATAAAGCCATCATCACCAGACATGTAGAGGTAAACCATATTTACACAGATTATTTTTAATGCTCCAGAATTGTGGGTGCTCTCAAGAAGATCCCCTTCCAATTTCATTATGGCTAACTTTTTGAAGTTAGGAGAAGGGGGACATCAGCAGCTGGCCACTAAGTGGTGCTACAGGCAATCTTCAGTCACATCTATGCTTCTCACAGATAAAACTGAAGGGAAGCAAAAGTGACATTTTGAGAGAGGAATAAGAAGTAGCATCATTGGAAATATACTGGCTGCTGCAAGTGATAAAATGCAGTCTTGCATCTGAATGCCTTTGTTATAAGTTCCAACCTGGCTCATTCGTGTGGGCACATCACCTGGAACATGACATCTTTAATTTCAAGCAGGGCAATATGTTATATTTATCTGTCTGGTCCTGAATTATACTGTACAAAATATTTGTCCTCTGCCAACCTGGGTGTCAACGCTGCTAACATTGGATATTCTTGTTTGACAACAGATGGAAATGCATCCATTTTTCTCTATTGCTTTTAGAGTTAGTTGATGCTGGGAGGGGGAATGTGGATGAGAGTCCAGCTAGTCATAACAATAATAACTCAGCCGTGGGAACCCAAGGTCATTGGGCCCTGAGTTGATAGAGCTTTGGAGGGCTGGGGAGCTGGGGAGAAAGGCCACGCTTCAAGCTAATTGGGGAATGTGATTTATGACTCTTTATTGGAGGAGGGAATTGTGCTTTGTTACTTTGTATCCAGGGGAGGGGAATTCAGTTTTTGGTTTTGACTATGTAGTGCTGATACTTTGTTTCTCGAATAAAAGATTCTTTAAGGTAAACAATGCCTCAAAGTTCTTTTGAAGAGTTTCATCTGTCAGAACCATGAGATTGGGCTGCTCTACAAAGCTAAACAAGGTTAGCTCTGATTAGTAATTAGATCAAGAGAATTAGGTATGTATAGTCTTATGAGCAGAAGGACTAGGGTCCTAGGGATGATACGATAGCAGTCTTCCAGTACTTGAGGGGCTGTCACAGAGAAGAGGCGATGATCTATTCTCCAAAGCAGAGGTCCCCAACCTGTGGGCCACAGCCCTCTACCAGGCCGTGGCCACCTGGCCACCTGGCCACCTGGCCACCTGGCTGCGGAACAGACTGGCCAGTGCATGCAGGTGTGTGCGTGCAGTCACCCCCCTCGCGCTACTGCCGCCACCACTATGAAAATGGGGCACCATGTGCCAAAAATGGTGCACCTCATGGAGAAAAGGGGCGGTGTTAGCACCCGCATGGCAAAAACAGGGCGATGCTAGTGAGTGTCACACAGGTTCTAGCACCACCCCATTTGCATCATGCATGCTCACTGCCCCGTTTGTGCGCATGCACATGCATAAAATGCTTCCCCCTTCCTTTCCCTCTGGTCTACCAACCGAGAAAGGTTGGAGTCCTCTGCTCCAAAGTATCTAGAATAGAATAGAGCTGGAAGGGACCTTGGAGGTCTTCTAGTCCAGCCCCCCCCACTCAAGCAGGAGAACTTATACCTTCTCAGACAAGTGACTGTCTAGCCTCTTCTTAAAGATCTCCAGTGATGGAGCGCCCACGATTTCTGGAGGCAAAGCTGTTCCACTGGTTAATTGTCCTCACTGTCAGGAAGTTTCTCCTTAATTCTAGGTTGCTTCTCTCTTTGTTCAGTTTCCAACCATTGTTTCTTGTCCAGCCCTCTGGTGCTTTGGTGAATAACGTGGCAGCCCCTCAAGTCTAAGGCTAGGACATGAAGTAATGGGTGGAAGATCATTAAAGTAATGGGTGGAAGATCATTAAAGAGAGATCCAACCTAGAAATAAGGATAAACTTCCTAACAGTGAGAACAATTAACCAGTGGAACGGTTGCCTCCAGAGGTTGTGGGTGCTCCATAACTGGAGGTTTTTAAGAAGATATTCCACAGCCATTTGTGTGGAAGGGTATATGCTCTACTGCTTGAGCAGGGTGTTGGACTAGAAGACCTCCAAGGTCCCTTCCAACTCTGTTATTCTATGTTCTGGTATTTGGATAGCTTATTATTTGGAAAGTCTAAGGCTGTTGTACAGACTGGAAGAACAAGAGCAAAAATCCCAGAAGAAGACAATGGCAAATCACTTCTGTATCATCCCATGAAAACCATATCAACATGTCCATGAGGTTACAAGGAATTAAGTTTAACCCAAGGACATTTGACTGGTAGCACTATCTAGCTAGTCTCCTCTGGGCTCAGAAGCTCAGCAGACTGGAGCTTGGTTAGAACTTGGAGCAAATCCCAGGGCTGAAGGCTAAGCTGGAAAGTTGGAAAAGATATATTGGAGGAAGATAATCCAGTTCCATATTGTTTCCTAGAAAAGAGTGGCATGGTGGCCTAGTGGTAAAGGTGGTGGCCTCCCACTGGGAAGGTTGAGAGTTCAATCCTTGGTAGCAGCAGATATTTCTCAGCTAGGTCATAAAGAAAAAATATCTGCTGCGGACTCCACAAGGCGTCAGGAAGGGATCCAGCCAGTAAACGCTCAGCTCCATCCAGTCACCCCAACTGTAGCCTGGATTAAGGGATTAAGGATCACAAAAAGGAATGGATTGTTTCCTAGAAAACTTCATGGATATGGACATGTCCATGAAATTATGACGAGGATATTTTTCTTTAGTTGTAAATGTGTTTTAAACTTGCACTTTTGCCCTGTTAGGGAGAAAGGTTGTCATTCCATATGAGTACATTTGTATTATCATATCGGTATCTAAATGACATTGAGACACTTTAGGATCCTTAATCTAGAGCAGGGGTGTCAAACTCAATTTCACTGAGGGCCGCATCAGCATTGCGGTTGCCCTCAGGGGGCCGGGTGAGTGTGGCCAGGGTGGGTGCATCCTACTTGGTGGGCGTGGATGGAGTGGGTGTGGCCTAATAGATGGGTGTGGCCAACTCTACATCCTTCGCGTCAAGGGTGCCTGTGGGGGCCTGGGCAGGAGTGGGACAGATCTGAGGGTCTCTGGCAGAAGGGGGTGGGACCGAGGCAAGTGCCAAGGCATGGTCCACTGGAGGAGCCTCACTGTTCCTCTCAGGCCATGCAGGAGGAGGGGCTTATGGAGCTAAGACTGAATGCGTTTCAGCATAGATGGCCACCACAAAATTGTACATTGGCTCCTGGCTGGCCTGGGCCAGGGCCAAGGCAGTGGGGGCCGTTCCCTCACTGTTTCCAGGATGGCTTCATGGGCCACATGAAATCACTTCACGGGCTGCATCCGGCCCCCGGGCCTTGTGTTTGACATGTCTGATCTAGAGGTACCAAGTCTGAAGCCACAGCCCCTTGCCCTTCTCCAAAACATGGGAGTGCAATGCCTGATCCCTTGCAATTTTTTTTAATATGAGAAAAGAGAATTATTAAATCCCTCTGGGGTAATCATATTAACTGTATCCATTTAATAGAATTAAAACTGTAATTACAGTTTTATTGCGAGTATGTACATGGGATAGGTCGTGTTGTTTCATTTGTGGGGTATTGTGTACTGCTACTCTGGGCATTCCTAATCTTTTTGTTCTGTTTTTCATTGTTCATGACTTTTATCGCGTAAGCTGCCTGGTTTTCTTTGCTGTGGGGCATCTTCTAAATCTAAATCAATTAATTGAAATGTATTGTTATTTTTCCTTCCTTAATTGTCAGTATGCTGCTCAAGAGCCAAATGTAGCCTTCGGTCTGAAAGCTGCTGAAGGAATGCTCCATACAGCAGCCAAATTAAAGAAGGCTTGGGAATTTATTTACGGAAATTGCATCCTTTTAGTAATGCTCAAGGGCAGGGGTAGGCCACCTTGGCTCTTTTATGACTCATGGACTTCAACTCCCAGAATTCCTGAGCCAGCCACACTGAGGGGAAAGGGAGAGTTTCCAAGCTGACCCATGCTGGTTCAGGAATTCTGGGAATTGAAGTCCATGAGTCATAAAAGAGCCAAGGTGGCCTACCCCTGGTCAAGGGGGGAAAATGTAGAGGTTCCTATCAGGACCAATGAAATATTTCAAGATCTCCAACTGTTTAGGAACCAAGCAAGAGTTTTTGGATTAGTTTAGCAAAACAGTTCTTTACATCGAATCAAAGGGGACATCAATCTAACAACTTGAATTAGTGTTTTCACAGTTAGGGACATGCAAACATAATAATAATAATAATAATAATAATAATAATAATAATAATAATAATAATAATAATAATAATAATAATAATAATAATAATAATAATAATAATAATAATAATAATAATAATAAAGTTGGAAGGGGCCTTGGAGTCATCGAGTCCAAACCCCTGCTCAGGCAGGAACCCTACACCATTTCAGACAAATGGCTGTCCAGTCTCTTCTTAAAAACTTCCAGTGTCAATCATCATGGAGAGAATGACCTCACAGCATGAGAGGAACATAAAAAGAGTCATTCCAGATCAGATAAAAGATTTTCTTTGGGTTTCCTGGCCAACCAAATGCTACAGAGCAATGGTTTCTTGACCTTGGTGGCTTCCCCAGCCCAAGACGTTAGTCCCTGATTTAAAAACATTTGTTTACTGACCGTTGGACATTACCATGGCACTGAAAAAAGTGACATGACCGTTTTTTTACCCTTAACTGCCAAAGCATCCCCACGGTAACGTGATCAATGTCAACGCTGCTAACATCGGATGTTCTTGCTTTGACAACATATGGAGATGCAGCCATTTTCCTTCTTATGTTTTACTCTTAGAATTAGAGTTGGAATTAGATGATACTGGGAGGGGAAAGGAGGAATGTGCATGGGAGTTAGTTAGACATAACAATATTGTAATAGTGTGAGAACCAAGGTTTTTTGAAATAAGACATGATAAGAAATGGCGGGTTGGAGAAGAGGAAGGAAAGCCTGCATTTCAAACTAATTGGAGAATGTGATTTATGAATGTTAATTAGAGGAGGGAATTGTGCTTTGATACTATGTGCTCGGGGGAGGGGAACTCAGATTTTGGCTTTGCTATGTTCATGCCGAAGCTATGCCACTTGAATAAAGATTCTTTAAGGTAAACAATGCCTCGAAGTTCTTTGAAGAGTTTCATGTGTCGGAACCATGACAATCAAATTTTGGACATTTGGCAACTGATGGTTGCAGTGTCATATGATCACCTTTTGTGACCTTCTGACAAACAACGAAGCCAGATTCACTTAACAACAATGTTGCTCACGAAACAACTGCAGAGATTCACATTACAACTGTAGCAAGAAAGGCTGCAAAAGGGTGGAAACTCACTTAACACCTGAAATTTTGGACTCAAAATGTCTGTCGGTCATAAGTCGGGGAGGAGCTGTATGCTGGTTGGGGAATTCTGGGAGTTGAAGTCCACACATCTTCAAACTGCCAAGGTTGAGAAGCACTGTTTTAATCTGCCTGGAAGCTTCACTAACAGCGTCTGTGAAATGTGTCTTGAGAAAAACCCTTTGTGTTACAAAATTCAAGGTATTTTTATCTGGCTCCACCATTTCTAATAGCTTGCCAGAAGTGCTGGAGGAGGCTTCTGCATATTTATAATGGGTGTGGTTGGCAAAATGTTTCCCTTAGCTGCTGAAAGTATCATAGGAGATCCCAAAGGTGCTTTTTCAGGAGGCAACTGGAATTTCTTGTTTTTCCCTGAAGACATACAAGGAACGGTTGCTGGAATTGGGTATGTCTATTTTAATAAAGAGAAGGACGAGGGGGGACATGATAGCAGTGTTCCAATATTTCAGGGGCTGCCACAAAGAAGAGGGAGTCAGGCTATTCTCCAAAGCGCCCGAAGGCAGGACAAGAAGCAACAGGTGGAAACTAACCAAAGAGAGAAGCAACCTAGAACTAAGGAGAAACTTCCTGACAGTTAGAACAATTAACCAATGAAACAACCTGCCTCCAGAAGCGGTGAACGCTCCAACACTGGAAGTTTTTAAGAAGAGACTGGACAGCCATTTGTGTGAAATGGTGTAGGGTTTCCTGCCTGAGCAAGGGGTTGGACTAGATGACCTCCAAGGTCCTTTCATTATCATTACATGTTGCTTCTCCTCCAAGAAACTTCTTCAGCTTCTGACTGGATGTTGGGGAAGGGAAGCTGAAGTCAGAGCTGAAGAAGCTTCTTGGAGGAGAAGCGAAACGTCTTCTTTGAAAAACAAAGTCCATGTGATAACAGCAGCAAGAATCATATTTGCAGAATACTGGGAAAATGAAGAAATACCACCAGAGGAAGAAATACTAGACTGTGCGGAAATGGATAGCCTTACTATGAGGTTGAAAAAAAAAGAAGAAAACAGAATACTTTCAAACTTGGGACTTATTTTATCCATGGCTGGAGAAAAGAATAAAGGATTAGGAATTAAATTTCTATTCGTGAATGATAAACTCAGACAACACATTTGTTGAATAAATACTACGGAATTGTATGGGGGAAAAATGAATAAAAACTTTACAAAACAAAGAAAAAAGAAAAAGAAAAGCAAAGTCCGTGACCTGGATGACTGAGAATCTCCATAAACATACCATAGGAGAGCATCAGAAAAATGCTAAGCAAATCTGTGTGACTACTTAGAACAGGGGTGTCAAACTCAATTTCATTGAGGGCCGCATCAGCATTGCGATTGCCCTTGGGGGGGGTGGGGGGGTGCGGCCAGAGTGGGCGTGGCCTAATGGGTGGGTGTGGCCTACTGAGTGGGTGTGGACTGGGGCAAGTGCCAAGGCATGGTCCACCAGGGCAAGTGCCAAGATGGCCACCACAAAATTGTACATTGGCTCCCAGACGGCCTGGGCCAGGGCCAAGGCAGCGGGGGCCATTCCCTCACTGTTTCCAGGATGGCTTCGTGGGCCACATGAAACCACTTCGCGGGCCGCATCCGACCCCCGGGCCTTGTGTTTGACATGTCTCACTTAGAACATAGAACATAGAACAATAGGGTTGAAAAGAGACCTTGGAGGTCTTCTAGTCCAACTCCTTGCCCATGGCAGGAGATCCTATATGTACCATTTCAGAATTTCTTTGGGCTTGATGCGATGGATACAGATGATCATGGAAAGAATACCAGAACAGCAGCACAGAATAACAGTCTCGGAGGGGAACCCCCAGAGGTCCTCCAGTCAACCCCCCTGCCTTAAATTCACTTCCTTCCTTGTGATTGGGAGCTTCACGCTGCTTTGCAAAAACGTCAGGTAGGCTGGATTTGAAGCATTGTTGAACCCAGCATCTGTTCAGCCCTAGAAGGCCTGCTTTTCCACGAATTGCTAGAGGTTTTTCAGGAACGATTAAAGTGCCCACTGAAAGACATATGAGCAACTGCCCCTTTTCTATTCATATATCGCACTAGCTGCAAATACGTGTCGGTTTTATGAGGACACGCGTGATTAAGCGCATAAATCAATGGGGGTAAATCACGAGATGCCCTACCCTTCAATCTCTTGAATTTTTGCACAGGTCCCTTAGTGCACAGACGGTAGAGAAACAAGAAGCAATAACCAGGAGAACTTATGCGTAATCGAGAATGCAATTACAAGATTGGTGGTTTATGTGGTGTTTATGGGGCATTCATCAGGAAGTAAGGCAGTTTGTTGAGTTGGTTTCAAACTCAAGGCTAGTGCAGTAGCTCTATACCAGCACTAAGGAGAGGAGAACAAATTGGGGATGCATTAGCAGTTCACTTGTGTAGCTATAGATCAGCTGTAAGTAACACATGCTTAAGAAGTACCTCGAGAATTTGCTTCCAGCTTGTGGGCGGTCTTCCAAGGAAAATTAAGCCTCTGCCAGGAGTTACAGATAGTCCTTGACTTGCAAGTAACTGTGAGAGGGATCTCGGAGTCCTAGTGGACAATCACTTAAATATGAGCCAGCAGTGTGCTGCAGCTGCCAAAAAAGCCAACACTGTGCTAGGCTGCATCAACAGAGGGATAGAATCAAGATCACGTGAAGTATTAATACCACTTTACAATGCCTTGGTAAGGCCACACTTGGAATACTGCATCCAGTTTTGGTCACCACGATGTAAAAAAGATGTTGAGACTCTAGAAAGAGTACAGAGAAGAGCAACAAAGATGATTAGGGGACTGGAGGCTAAAACATATGAGGAACAGTTGCTGGAATTGGGTATGTCTAGTTTAACGAAGAGAAGGACGAGGGGGGACATGATAGCAGCCTTCCAGTATCTCAGGGGCGGCCACAAAGAAGAGGGAGTCAAGCTATTCTCCAATGGCGCCTGAAGGCAGGACAAGAAGCAACGGATGGAAACTAATCAAGGAGAGAAGCAACCTAGAACTAAGGAGAAACTTCCTGACAGTTAGAAAAATTAACCAGTGGAACAACCTGCCTCCAGAAGCGGTGAATGCTCCAACACTGGAAGTTTTTAAGAAGAGACTGGACAGCCATTTGTTTGAAATGGCATATGGTTTCCTGCCTGAGCAGGGGGTTGGACTAGATGACCTCCAAGGCCCCTTCCAACTTTATTATTACTATTATTATTATTATTATTATTATTATTATTATTATTATTATTATTATTATTATTATTATTATTATTATTATTATTATTATTATTATTATTACAACCATTTGAACTTACAACTGAAAAAGAGACTTATGACCATTTTTCACACTTAGGACCATGGCAGCTTATCCATGATCACATGATCAAAATTCGGACCCTTTGCAATTGACTGATATTTACGACGGTTGCAATGTCCCAGGGTCACGTGATCCCCTTTTGTGACTTTCTGAGAAGCAAGCCAGATTTCACTTCACAACCGTGTTACTAACTTAAGACCAACAACTGTGGCAAGAAAAGTCGTAAAATGGGGCAAAACTCACTTAACATCTGTCTTGCTCAACAACACAAATTTCGGGCTTGTTCTGATTGTAAGTCAAGGGCTATGATACCTTAAGGCTGCAGATTGCCTCAGTGTTGCTCTTCAAAGGAAATAAAAGTAGAGTTTCCCTCACAGGGATAAAGTGTCCCAGATTGTAGCGCATTTCAACACCCCCAAAGTAAATTTCATTGACGTGCGGTAAGATTTTTTTCCCTCAGCTTTCAAACAAATCTCAAATCAGATTACCATTTCCAGGTGACATTTTCCTAAGATTCTAAGTCAAGCTAACATTTGACTTCTTTAAGCTCCAGATGTCCCAGGCTTGTTCGTAAGCTCCAAATACACAAAAGGTAAAAAGTCAAGCATCTCTAACATTAGAAATAACTCACACTAATTAATTAAGGAAATAAAAGTTACAGAGTTAACATCTGCTGGAGAATAACGTAAGTTTCATTATTGGAAAACTTCTGTTCTTTCTGGCAAACATTCAAGAATCGGATGCCTCCTTTTCCAGGTCGCTAATTTTATGAAAAGGTATCACGGAATCAGAGCCCTTGCCATTTTTATTTTTTATTTAAGGGTTCTTGTTGTTGTTTGTTTGGTTTTTTTTGCTACTATAGACCATCATGGTTTTCTTCCTACAATGTCAATTCTGGTCTTTATTTTTATTTTATTTTATTTTATTTTATTTTATTTTATTTTATTATTTTATTATTTTATTTTATTTTATTTT
>NW_015395314.1:0-10395 GCF_001527695.2 Protobothrops mucrosquamatus | reverse complement strand
GGTATGCCTATTTCATGATTACAGAAAGGATCAAACGCTGAAGAAATATTGGGATGAACAATTGATTAAGTCGATGCTAATGTTGATGCTAGCATTGATTTTCCCGATGCTGGAATCTATTTTCCTGTTCAATGAAGACTGAATTTACAATATGCATGCATCCACAGTTCTGAAACACTGGTCAGCATGAATCATCCCGCGTTGGAAATGTATTCATTTTAGCTTACTTCTCAAAATGTAAGATGAGAGAATTACTCTAAAGTGGCTGCTGCATTATTTTGATTTTAAATATCATGGGGATAGGGCATACAGAGAAATTCCTGAGATGCCATGGAAGGCAAACAAAAATGAACGAGGATTAAAAAAGGATCATGATCTATTAGGATTAGGTTGTTTAAATCAAAGGACTGAGGGCAAGACCTATAGCAGACAGGGATAATAAATGAAAAATCAGTCACAATATGGATTTTTAAAAAAAACACCAAAAAACCGATGGGCTTGTTTGGAGAAGATGGGTTTGGGCTTCAGTGAAATCAAAATGGACAAATTTGCTCATTCCTAAATGCTTTCCTATTGTGCCTCACTTGCCCTGATGAATAAATCGAAATGGACAATTCTTAATGAATGAAAGATGTAAGTATTGAACTTTTGGAGTGTGCAGTCTATCGTTGTGCGATAATCTCTTCTGTAGTTAGTCTATCCTGGTTTCTCATGCTTCTGGTCAATCCTGGGGATTGACAGGTAGAAGGGACCGTCATTTTGAGATTTTGAAGGGTTAGCCCAGGGGTAGGCAACCTTGGCTCTTTTATGACTCGTGGACTTCAACTCCCAGAATTCCTGAGTCAGGAGGAATTCTGGGAATTCCTCCTGAGTCAGCTCAGGAATTCTGGGAGTTGAAGTCCACAAGTCATAAAAGAGCCAAGGTTGCCTACCCCTGGGTTAGCCCATGAAGAAAACTGCTAAGTACCGTAATAGAGAAGTTGCAACAGAAGTCCAGCATGCCAGCACATTTGTCATCTTGAAACAATAAAGTCAGTGGAAATAAATGACCAAATGAGAAAAAAAAAATTCAAAGCCTCTCCCTGAGGAATGGATGGAAGCTTCTCCCATGAAGATGGAAACACGAGAGGAAATAGTGGGACAGATTTTAGCACAGAATTAATCTCAAAACATTGGAAAATATAAAATGGGAGGGGGAAATGGTCTGAATTAGTCATTATAAAGAGGGTCAACAACATTTCAAGGCTCTGGGGGACCTTAATACAATAACAAAACAACAGAGTTAGGAAGTGACCTCAGAAGTCTTCTAGTCCAACCCCCTGCTCAAGTAGGAGACCATTTCAGTCGAATGGTTGTCCAATCTCCTCTTAAAAACCTCCAGTGTTTGAGGTTTTGTGGAAGTCTTGTGAAAAAACCCATATGCCAAAATGCAGAGGGAAAATTCATAAACATCTCATGAGATAGTTTACCCCTTTTCTGGAGCTTTGGCTGGTGGGATCTAGGAGGAGAGCCTTTTCTGCCATGGCCCATGTTCTTTGGTGCCTGAAGTAAGGTCTATCCCCATCCTTTTGGCCTTTTGGCCTTCCAGAAGGACATCAAAACCCAGCTCTGCTGGTCGGCTGGAGGCCCTGAAGGTGCTATTGTTGGAGGTGGCTGGAGGTTGGACTAACAGGGAAGATGCCACCGCTGTACCAATCTCATTTTTTATTCTTATCTTTGTACCTAATGTTTTTAATACTTATGATTTTAATTGTAAATTGCCCAGAGCCACTTTGTAGAGTGAAATGAGTGGTATATGTGTGTGTGTGTGTGTGTGTGTGTGTGTGTGTGTGTGTGTGTGTGTGTGTGTGAGAGAGAGAGAGAGAGAGAGAGAGAGAATCAAAGAAAGAAAAAAAGTGAAAGACAAAAAGAAATAAAAAAGAAAGACAAAGACAGAGGAAGGAAGGAAGGAAGGAAGGAAGGAAGGAAGGAAGGAAGGAAGGAAGGAAGGAAGGAAGGAAATATAACATGAGATTACTGCTATCTACAGATGTCTTCATTCTTACCACAGTCGTGGTGGCACAGTGGTTAGGATGCAGTACTCCTGCTCACCCCAGGAGTCCGATCCTCACCAGCTCAAGGTTGACTCAGCCTTCCATCCTTCCGAGGTCGGTAAAATGAGGACCCAGATTGTTGGGGGCAATAGACTGACTCAGTAAACCGCTTAGAGAGGGGCTGTAAAGCACTATGAAGCGGTAGATAAGTGTAAGTGCTAAGGCTACTGCTTACACAAAACTTCACAAGTGTCATCAATCTTGCAAAATCTGATCAAGGAAATTGCTGAAACCTCACAAATATTTTTTTTCCCCATATAAGATTTCAGAAAATGTTTTTTGGGGCAGCGAGAGATAGATTGGAGCAAGGGGTTGGAAGTTCTGGAAAGCATGGCCTGATCAAACCTTGCATTATATTATATAGAACATAATGTGTTCCAATATCTCAGGGGCTGCCACAAAGAAGAGGGAGTCAAGCTATTCTCCAAAGCGCCTGAGGGAGTCAAGCTATTCTCCAAAGCGCCTGAAGCAACGGGTGGAAACTAATCAAGGAGAGAAGCAACCTAGAACTAAGGAGAAACTTCCTGACAGTTAGAACAATTAGCCAGTGGAACAACCTGCCTCCGGAAGCTGTAAATGCTCCAACACTGGAAGTTTTAAAGAAGAGACTGGACAGCCATTTGTCCGAAATGGTATAGGGTTTCCTGCCTGAGCAGGGGGTTGGACTAGATGACCTTCCAACTTTATTATTATTATTATTATTATTATTATTATTATTATTATTGTTGTTGTTGTTGTTGTTGTTGTTGTGGTGGTGGTGGTGGTGGTGGTGGTGGTGGTGGTGGTGATGAAGTCAATATGTGCATATATTCACCCATTTGATTTTCTTTGACTCTGTTCTATTTTTCTGAGCCTTTGCTTTCTCAGCTGACATTTCCCCTTCTCTCATAAAACCAGGGTTATTCCTGGAGGAATTCTGTTGGAGATCTTTGCCACATCTGTCTCTATTAACTGAAATGCAGATGAGATAAGAAATAAGCCCATTGCGAAGAACAACCTCTTCCCTGCTGCAGGGGGCTCTCCTGTAAACCCTAAACTAAGCTCATTAGTACTTTGTTGTGACTGCAGGACGAAGGTTACTGTATTGTTAGTGCTGGAGCTGCCAATCTGTTTCCCAAATAATGAGAGCTGGGAGGCAAGCAGAAAAGTAGTATGAACGGTTGCTTGAAACATTCAGCATCTCTTAACTTCTTTCCTCCTTTCCTTTGTTGGGAAGGAAAAGGAAGTTCTGGAGCCATTGCAAAAGGCAGTTAAGAATAATAGAGTTCTGTTGCCTGTCAGTCTCCAAGGATATTTGACCTATATGGAGTTTCAAGGAGAACTGTCAACGGGAAGCTTGCAACAGCACAGAAATCCTTTACAGTATTTTGATTTGTAACGCCTGTGCAGAGGATCAGAGGTAATCAGACTCTCTCCCCCTTTTTTAACTTGCTTGATCAAAACTAATTGGTGCAATGAATGCAGGGTGGCTTCAAATGGAGAGATGAAACATAGGACGAGATTCATTTTCTATCTGTCATGAAGCTGATGGAATCCGGGGGGGGGGGGCTTTTTGAGAAGATGGGGATACAATGGCTTAACTGTTAATAATGTTGAGCTGATCAACTGGAAAGCTGACAGTCCAGGTTGGAGACCCGAGCGCCATGCCACCTCCTGCCCTTCTAGCAGTTTGAAAGCATGCAAATGCGAGTAGATAAATAGGTACCACTCCTGTGC
The DNA here is from genome assembly GCF_001527695.2 of Protobothrops mucrosquamatus. Taxonomy (NCBI): domain Eukaryota; kingdom Metazoa; phylum Chordata; class Lepidosauria; order Squamata; family Viperidae; genus Protobothrops; species Protobothrops mucrosquamatus. The sequence goes on along the minus strand of NW_015395314.1, from coordinate 6,586 downwards.
ACCTTTGGCAAATGGCCATGCTGGTCACATGACCATGGAAGATGTCTTTGGACAACACTGGCTGCCTCAGCTAGGAAACCGAAAGGAGTCCCACCTCTTAGAGTCAGATATGACTGGACAGGGGAAACATTTACCTTTTTTTTTTTGAAAATAGAGGTAGGATGGGACTTTAAGTAGAAAACCTGTTGGAAAAGACCCCTTCTAGGCTGGGTTAGAAATCTGGGTATCTGCTTAAGTCTGTCTATGGCAGATAGTATGTATTTTATCACGCAGTGGTAGAATTCTGCATGGATCTTAAGTGAATCTGGCTGCCCCATTGACTTTGCTGGTGAGAAGGTCACGAAAGGGGATCACATGATCCTGGGATACTGAAACGGTCATAAACGTGAACCAGTTGCGAAGCGTCTGAATTTTGATCATCTGACCATGGGGACGCTGCAATGGTCATAAGTGTGAAAAATGGTCATACGTCACTTCTTTCAGTGCCGTTGTAACTCCGAACCATCACTAAACAAATAGCTGTAAGTCGAGGACTCGCTGTAGCGTGTCACCCCCTCAAGTAACATCATGGCTTTCATAACAAGTTACAAAATCCTTCATGAACAATTTGGAGAAAGGTGACCTTGATTAGTGACGTTCATTCACGAGGTAGCATCAATGTAGAACTGTGGTTCTCAACCTTTTTAATGCCGCAACCCCCAACCGGTCATAAGTCGAGGACTAAACCGGTCGTAAGTCGAGGACTACCCAACCGGTCGTAAGTCAAGGACTTTCCCTGCCCGGGAGTGCCGCGCATGTGTTGTTCTGCCCCCTGCGCCGGCCAAGGCGTAGCTGGTAAGTGGCAGAGACGGAGCAGGCCGACCACCAGCTGGCCCAGCCCAAGGGAGGTAAGGCACCCGCCGGAAAAGGGGGAAAAAATGGCGGACAGCCTTGCTTGGCGACCTCCGTGAAATGGTCGATCGACCCCAAATGGGGTCGCGACCCATAGGTTGAGAACCGCTGATGTATAAGTAGAGAAGAACTTGCCCAGGAAGTAAGCAGTTGCATTTCCTATTTCCCAAAATATTGAAGAAATGCATGGTGTATCCTCTTTCTGCAGAGGCATTGTGAGATGAGATCTAATAATAATAATAATAATAATAATAATTTAATTTGTACCCCGCCCTTCTCCTCATAGGACTCAGGGCGGCTAAGTTCTTGGTGACTCCAAGAACTGAGGCTGCTATGAGGTTTGAGGGTGATCTAAAGGAGACTTCACTGATCATTCGTCTCTCAGTTTTTCCTCTAGAAGCTCAAGATGGTTTAAACAGAGTTTTACCCTAATTTTATAACCTTGTGAAGTAGGTTGGATTGAAAGAGATGGAATGGCTCCAAATGAGCTGGTAAATTCTGGTGGTGGAATAGGGGCTTAAATCTGTGTCTCACTGATCCAAATTCAAAGTTTTAACCACTACACTCCAGCGGGGCCTTCCACATTCTTCTACTGCCAGGTCTTTACTGCTTTACTACTTTCTTTACCCCTCCTGGTGAATTCATTCTTCTAAAATATCTGCTGGTCTCTGCAGACCATCAGAACTTTTCCCCTGAATTTCAATGCCTCTGAAACATGCCATACCTACTTGGCAGCAATAAAGCTACTCCTAGCATCTTTATTTGCCACTATTTTCTTTAAAATCAAATGAAGAAGAAGAAGAAGAAGAAGAAGAAGAAGAAGAAGAAGAAGAAGGAGAAGGAGAAGGAGAAGGAGAAGGAGAAGGAGAAGGAGAGAGGAGGAGACATGGCCCATATTTTTTAATCTTATTTTTCTCTAATCAGACTACAAACATCTCTCTAAATTGATCTAATTTTTGCTAGCTAGCCTCCAAACCTCCTGAATCCATCTGGATTTGTGGGTCTGCAAAGCTAGCAATCATGTTCAGCCCCAAAAGAAGGGAAGCAGGGGTGGGGGAGAATAAGAACCAGTTCTTATTTTGTGGTTCATTTCCTAGGGTCAGCTGGAGATACTGCCTGGCTGATAAACCTTTTTCTTCCATCTTCAGGGCCATTTGCCTTGATGCTCTTGATGGATGATTTATAGCTTCTGTCTCTCCTGTGACTTCAGTGGTGGTGGGGGAATGGTGGGGGAATGACAGTGGAGGGTTGGGAGTTTTCATTGTTCGCAACCGGCTTCACCTCTGTAGGTGCACCAGAATTTTAAATGTGAGTGCAATTAAATCGGAAAGGGAATGCCAGGCAGCAGCAGGAATCTCCCAGTAATGAAGGGGTGAGTGGAAGTGCCTGCAGTATTGATCTGATGAGGTTTCAGGATGAGGGTGCTTCAAAGTGTGTTTCTTTATAATAGCACAGGACTGTGGGGAAATGCACATGCACGCACGCACGCACGCACGCACACACACACACACACACATACACACACACAAAAAAACACAGACATATTTGCTGTGGCTGTTGAAGTTCTTCCTTTGCAGAAATGCACTGTGCCAACACCTCTGTGGCAGTTATTAGATCAGATGCACGCCATAAGCCAAAGATAAACATTTCCTTGCTTGTTGGTTAAACTGTGTAGATATCTTATTTCTTGTCTCTTTGATAGATACTGCTTATTCTGTGTGGAGCTCGCAAAAGACACCCTCTTAAAAAACGATTAAGAATTTCCAGGGCTTGGGGAGTTAGCAGGGAGGAAAAAAGAGTTGAATGAAGACCTGTAAAAGAAAAAAATAGATATTTTTTTTTAAAAGATGATTTTTTTAAAAAGACAGAAAGATAAGGCTTCCAGCCAATGCCATTCCTAGTTTGGTTGTCTATATAAAGGCACACACATACACCCAGTTTGCAATATTACAAGTTGCAACATTTGCGAGATTTATTGTTAAGTGTTTGGCAAAACTGATGAAGCAGGGAATATAACACACACCTAGTCAGCATAAATCACAGCTGGGGACGTGAGACGCTGCACTCGCCTGTTATTATACAGCTAATATTCCAGACTGCTTTTAATTATTTTATTCTGTGCCTTCAAGAAGCAGATAGCTGGAAATGCTGCATTCTATAAACAACGAGCATCATCCATCTGCCTGTTTCTATCTGGGCCACTGAAACAACTCAACTGATCCATAAACAAATGGGAGTCTTGACAAGGCCTGTAGAATCTTGGCAATTTGCTACCCTTTTTGCAAAGATTGTGAGGCATGCTGTCTGTACAATCTGATGATTCTGTGACATCAGAATAGCATTGCTGTGAAAATGCAAGTTTGGGTGAATATTAGCAAAGGATGAAGAGATAACTATATTCCCTCATATATAGAAAATGGTATCACTATTATGGTTGGTTGCACAGTCAGCCGGATGTCCCAAAGGTGCTTTTTGAAAGGCTCTTAGTTTCTTTTAGTTGTGGTTAGAATGCAGTATTGCAGGCTAATTCTGCCGACCGCCAGCAGTTCGATCCTGACTGGTTCAAGGTTGACTCAGCTGTGGGAAGTCAGCCCCCCCCCCCCCCCAGAGAAGGAAATATTAAAAGGGCAAAAAATATATTTCCTCAAAAGGATTTTAAAAGCGGAAACCAACCCTGCCTCCAAGTTTCTCTGTCCCAAGCAGAAGCCAGCTCTGTACAAATGCAGATGTAAACTATCAGGAAAGTTGGAGCTAGAAGCTTAGGAAGACAAAGACACCTAAAATCTGCATACCCTACCCAAACTCTAAGAGTCATTAGCCCCAGCACCAGGGAAGCAGGATATGACCTTTGGGACATAATAGGATTAACTCACAGATGCCAAAGGGACACAGGTCAAAATACATGACACAGGAAATACAAAGCCTCAAACAGGAACAGGAAATAATCTCCAAACGAAAGGCTTCAGAGGGTATAAAAACTTACTCCCCACATGTGCTCAGCCCTTTTTCTTTCCTCTTTCCTGCCAGAACCATCTTTCTGTCTGGCTCTTCAATAAACTACAACCTTCTTTCTAAAGCAGTTGCCATGTTGTTTATTTATCCCCGACTTGGATGAACCAGGATGAAGACTTTTCGTTCAACACAGCCTTCCATCCTTCTGAGGTTGGTAAAATGGGGACCCATTTGGGGGCAATATGCTGACTCTGTAAACCGCTTAGAGAGGGCTGTAAAGCACTGTGAAGCGGTATATAAGTCTAAATGCTAAGGGCTATTGCTATTTTCTTTGGAAACATTTTGCTTCTCATCCAAGAAGATGAGAAATGAAATTTTTTCAAAGAAAAAAACCCCAAGAAAGTCTAGTTGCCTTTTCAAAAGCACTTTTGGGACAACCATGACCTGGATGACTGAGAATCTCTATAGTTAGATTGATTGTTAGACAGATTTGGTGTTTTTGTCCACCTATCAAATCTTTCCCAAGGAGCTGTTGTTTGAGGGTGTTAAAGATATTGCTGCAGGGCCGGATGCATCATGCCGAAACTGCATCCACCCCATTGCCGGCAATGGGAAAAAAAGTTGCGATACGTCGCGACATATCACGTGATGTTGCGAATTTGACACCCCTGATGTAAACTATTCCAAATAAAGCTGCCTTTTGCAATGAGTGATGATAATTTTGTCAGTATCGATGGTGTTCAAGTGGTGCTCCAGTTGTTTTGAGATTATACCCAAGGCAGCTATTGCTATTGGTACTACCTTTGCTTTCTTTTGCCACAGTCCTTTTACCTCTATCTGCAGGTCTTTGTATTTTGTGAGTTTTGTGCAGATCTTTCTCTTCTGTTCTGCTGTCTCCAGGTACTGCCACGTCCCCTATCCAGAGTTTTCTGTCTGCCTTATTGTCAATTGTTATGTCTGGGGTGTTATGTGGCAGGTGCTTGTCTGTTTGAATTCTAAAGCCTCAGAGCATTTTAGCTTCTTCCTTTTCTATTACTTTTGTGATCCCACCAATTCTTACTTGCAGTTCTTCCAATGCACCATTGTTACTAATTTGTCATGGCGTTGCTTGTAGTCAGTCTGTGCAATCTTCTTCGGCTTCTTCAGAGGTGGCATTTGCTGTTGGTTGCTGTCTTCTCAATTCTGGTTTTGTATGCATTTGTTCCTAAGGCTTGGTCTTGCGCAGCCAAAATTAGCCCCTCTGTTCCTTTATTCAGTTGGTCCCACAGTCAGCCAGATGTTTAAACTGGATTTAGTATTTTTGTCCACCTATCAATGATGTGGATAATAGTGATGATGATTTAGTTTAGTTAAGGCCACTGACTCCAAAAAGACTCGGCGCAGCTTAGAAAAGATTAAATAGATTAAATATATAATTAAAATACAATTAAAAACAGCATTATAAAACATAACTGCCCAATTATGTTAAAAAAACATAACAGCCCCACATGTTGTCCAACCTCAGGACTTGGTGAAGAATATAACTTTCTGAGCATAAGAGCATCTTGCTAAAACCAGAGCATCAATATATGTTACTGCAGTGGTCCCCAACCTTTGGGGCTTGGCTGCCTGGCTGGGGGGGAGGGGAACTGGGCTGTACGCCAGCCCACTGCTCACGCAGCCTGGTTCCGAATAGGTCACGGCCCGGTAGTGGGCCGCAGCCCAAGGTAGGGACCCCTGCGTTAGTGCTTCTAAAACAGGGGTGTCAAACTGCCGGCCCGCAGGCTGGTTGCATCATGCAGAGACCGTGCCCACCCCAGCTCCCGCAATGCAAAAAAGTTGTGATATGTCACATGTCATGTGACGCGGCGAGTTTGACATATGTTCTAAAATATATAAACAAAATAGAAGTGACAACTTCATTCAAAGGAGCAACCTTGGAGAAGATTTAGGAAGCAAATGGGCTTTTTAGGAGTAAGAGAATGGAATTTGTATAACCCCAAATCAAGGTTGGACTGAAGCCAATCATGGGGCCCTTTCACCCTTCCATTACTGAACTAACAAGACATTAAGCCTTCATAAGTGCTGAAAACTAAAGTCAAGTGTGACAGTGAACGAGTTAAGTGTATGATAACTATGGGAAACGACACTATGATATCCATCTTCCTTTGGTGCCCTAAGCTTGTTTTGCTTAATGGTTAAATCAGGGTTGTTCTAAATTAAATCTCAATGTATTATAAGAGGAAAAAGACCCCTCTTATTTATCCTCTCTGAAGCCAACTTGCCTTACAGAATTGTTGCTAAGAAAAAATAGTGGAGGGAATATGATTTGTGCAGCCCAGAGATAAAGTCATTAATAATATGAAAGAGAATTATAGGCAGTCCTCGACTTATGACTGTGATTGTGGCCAGAATTATAGTTGTAAGTCATTGCAGTTGTTAAGCAGATCATCATGTACCTTGACCCAACTTATGTGATATGAACTTATTATCTGAACTGGAAAAAGGAGAGGAGCATGGGGCATTCACCACAAGAGAGCTGTGGTGGCGCAGTGGTTAGAATGCAGTATTGCAGGCTAATCCTGCCAACTGCCAGCAGTTCGATCTTGACTGGCTCAAGGTTGACTCAGCTTTCCATCCTTCTGAGGTCAGTAAAATGAGGACCCAGATCGTTGGGGGCAATAGGCTGATTCTGTAAATTGCTTAGAGAGGGCTGTACAGCATTGTGAAGTGGTACATAAGTCTAAGGGCTATTGCTATTGCT
>NW_015395313.1:16061-17388 GCF_001527695.2 Protobothrops mucrosquamatus | reverse complement strand
ATGGGGTGGTTTATTAAGATTATTTTTCCATAAAAAGAATAATTAACCAAATATACAATGAAATCACATTAGTTGAAGATGCTTTGCTTATTCTTGCTGAGTGAATTTAATGAATAAATTTTCCTTTAAAACTTTACAATGTGTTTACTAGAATAAGGCACTGATATAAGCTAGAACTAGAAAGGAAAGGAAAGGAAAGGAAAGGAAAGGAAAGGAAAGGAAAGGAAAGGAAAGGAAAGAGTAATTAGAAAAGACAGTTGTGCAGAATTATATTTCAGAAAACTGTTCCAACATTCCAAATATTAGAAGTTATGTCCTTGCACATATAGGACAGTTTATCCTGTCTGGCAGGAAGAAAGATTTCTGACACAATGAAGTGAAGTACTTAGACATTATAACCACAGGTTTTATTTCCTTCTTTATGACCAAATTTCATGAAAGTAAGCTAGTTAATTCTTTTGTCAGCTGACTAATAATTCTGGAGTCAGACTAAAATGATTAAATATCTCCTGGGCCATATGGACTAATTTGGTAACAGTTCTGTGTTTTATGTATGAAAATAGTGTTTTTAGCAAAGCCAGCAAGAATTGGACATAATTTTTAATCTCTTCACTGGATGACCCAAATGAGCAAAGCAGGAGGGGATTCTAGATTAATTTGGGAGAAATTAAATAATTCAGTTGAAAGTTAAAGCTCTAAGAGAGGTTACGTCTAGTTGAGCCCATTCATGATTTCTTATCCTTAATTAAGATATTCTGAGAAGACTTCAGTTTTATGCATTTCTCTTTCTCCACTCTTAAAGATTTCCTCCTTGCTATGATTTACTGCTAAAGGTAAGAAGGGCATTTTTTTTCATCAAGTATAGTTTGCAACCATGATTTGAAGAATGAGAAAGGGAACACATGGACTTAGTTGGGTGATTGGTAGCGCTATATCGGCAGAGAAGTGATGTAGTTTTTTAAAAAAAGTCAAGATAAAAATTTCCATGAATTGCTCATCTCTAATATCAGTTATATTATCTCATTTATTGAGGAAAATAATGGATGGTAATTTATAGTGACAGCTCTCAAAAAATTGTCTAAATAGAACACAATGCAATCCCCCAATTGCATTAATGTATATAGGTATATAATAATAATAATAATAATAATAATAATAATAATAATAATAATAATAATAATAATAATAATAATAATAATAATAATAATAATAAAGTTGGAAGGGACCTTGGAGGTCATCGAGTCCAACCCCCTGCTCAGGCAGGAAACCCTACACCATTTCGGACAGATGGCTGTCCAGTCTCTTCTTAAAAACTTCCAGTGTTGGA
>NW_015395313.1:0-10397 GCF_001527695.2 Protobothrops mucrosquamatus | reverse complement strand
AAAACTCCCCAATAACTGGATGAAAAAATTGTTACTAGAAATTGTCTGTAGGTTTTTACTAATCAACTAGAAATTCCTCATTTTGTATCAGCTAGGTCAGGGGTCTTCAAACTTGGCCCTTTTATGACTTGTGGACTTCAACTCCCAGAATTCCTTAGCCAGCTCTGGAGTATGTGTCATGTGCATAGTATAAATGTTTCTGATAATGGAAAATAAGTATGTTACCATACTAATTTATTACAAAATATGCTAACAGGTAACAAAGAAAAGGCAGAGCTACTCAACTCCTATTTTTTCTCAGTCTTCTCCTACAAGAAGATATATTACTGTATGCATCATCCAACTGTGGGAAGAAGAGTGATGGGACTGAAGCCTGAGATTGATAGAGCCATGATTAGCAAAAATTTGGCTAGATCCCAAACTGGCTTTATGCCTAAGATGGGACTAGTACTCAACACTCTCCTGGCATCTAACCTGATACCATAACCACTACACATTGATTCTCTATCTAATATTATCATATTAATACATAGTATAATGTTAAATATTATCTGTGAAATCCTGGAGAACAGATGGACTGGAAAAGATCGAATATTATCCACGTCTTCAAAAGGGGGGGAAAAAGACTCAGGCAAGCATGGGAAAAATTCTAAAGCAGATCATAAAAAAGATTGAGTTGTAACAACCTTGAAAAGAATGTGGAAAGTTAGCATGGGTTTGTCAAAACACAGGTATATCAAAGAACAAATATTGCCAGATTAACTTTACCTTATTTTTGACTGGGTAACTTCTTCAGTAGATTGTGGGAATGCTGTAGATAAAATGATGGCAAGCAAAGCATTAACAAGGTATGTTATCACATACTTTGAATAGCAAGCTAGTATGGGTTCAGTGGAATGATGTTTATGTGGCTATCTAGCTCACTCAAAAATCATAACCAGGAGTACCCATTAACTGTTTCTCAACTAAATGGTGTTTCTCAACTAAACAATGTTCACTCTTGGTTTCTTCAACATTTTTTATTCTTCCACAATGTGTATAAAGATGACAAGAATGCTTAAATCGAATTTGCAGATAACATACAATTAAATAGGTAGGGCTGATTAATTAATAACGTAGGAAATGAATACAATTCAAAACACAATCTTGATAAATTAGAGACGTGAGCTAAAAATAACAATTAAATTTAACAGAGGTCAGTGAAAAATTATTCACATAAAAATAAATATATACCGCAATTATTAGGAGATGCCTAGTTTTGTAGAAGCACTTGTGGGGAAAAAAAACCTTAGAATAGTGGTTGACTGCAGAGTGAGACAGAAGCATGATGTTGCTTGAAAAAAAAAAGGCAAAAGCAAGCTTTGTTGTTTCTAAATAATGAGAAGTAATAGCTTATTTTATTCTGAATTAGTCGGACTGTATTGCAGGTATTGTGACCAGATCTGGATAGCACATTTGATAAAGGATTCAGACAAATTGGAACAAATTAAGGGAAGGGCAAAAAAGATGATTAGGAGCCTAGATACTAAGTTGTATGAACAAATATTGAAGGAATTGGAAATTATTTAGTATTGAGAAGACTGAGTGGGTGATAATATTTATCAATACCTGGAATATTTTGGCAAGAACTATTATTCATAATTCCAAATTGCAGGACACAGAATAATGAATTCAACTTAGAGCTTTTCATTAAATATTTTTTTTAAAAAAACCTTTCCAACACTAAGAACAATAAGTACAAGAGTGCAACTAGATGCCTAGATAAGTGGGGGTTCCTTTTGGAAGTGAGATTAGACACCAATTTATCAGGGATGCTTTAATTTGGATTTCTATGCTGGTCATGGAGTTGGGCTCTGTCGTCTAAATGAGGTGATGTTTGTGTAATGCATGCATATCTGTTAAATCTGTGATTGCTGCCAAGCTACTGTTTCTGGACTTTTAGCATATCCATAAATATATATAAAAGTTCCAAAATAAGTTTCTTATATAACAGTCATAATTGCTGCAAATCTTCACTGACATTTTGGACATTTTTAAGTAAAGTAGCAGCTATAAGTCAATTTGAGGATAGCTAGTAAAAATGAATATGTTGGGTGGGTGGGAGGTTATTTAGTGTTTATGTGCAACAGTACATTAATTATACTTTGTTTTTCTTTGATTTCATTCTCACATGCTCATCTTTAATTTTGCCTGGACCCCTTGATATTATTATATAATCCATATCTGAAATGGTTTGGAATGGGATAGAACATCAATCCATTTCTTTTGGGCAGTTAAAATTGACCCCGGTCACATTCTTTCTTCTCTCTCTTCCCACCATTTTTCTCCCCCCTTGAGGAATTTTATTTGGCCACAGTAAGTTAATTACAGAATTTTCCCATGCTCTTTAAAATGATTTATGATTGCAATTTAAATAATTTTATTTCATTAGTTGAGTCCATGCATTTCGGGGACATGCACACAAGTCTGCCGATCACATTATTCTATCTGAGATGTGTTTTTAAAAATATAGTCTTCAGTATGCACAAAATGTCTTTACTGTAATAGATGAGATTGCAAAACGTAAAAAATACTTAATTTTCTAAATATATGTAACAAAAAAAATATCTGAAACTTTGACATTATGACTACCTTAGAGTGGGGCTTGAAGACTGAACCATGTGATACATAAACTACATAGATGGAGTCCAATAGCAATGCAAAAATAACAACAACAATAACAACAACAATATTATGAAATAAATACCTTTTTGGGAAAAAATGAACTTTTACATGGATTTAATATCTTCATGTAGGTACCTGCCCAGCTTAAGCTTAAATAGCTTCTTTGCTATTTGCTATAGTGTAATCCAATTGCTGATTGGTACATTCTAATTTCCAAGTCTATTTCAACATTACTGTATTCCCTGTATATCTTGCCTATGAACTCCTCTCTGTCTTGGGTTTGTTGGTATCGTTTAAAAATATTTTTCTGCTGCCAGAAACAGAATTTAAATTCTGCAATAATAAGGTGGAATGGTGAGGGATTTCTAATCCATTGAGGCACATTGATCAGTCCATAAAAATTTACCCTCTGATCATTGAGTCAGAATAAAATAGTCTTAAGGTTAGCTCTCTAAAGGGGATTTTCTATTTGAGTTTTCAAAGGAAAACTGGGCCAAATGCCAATAATGAAGTTAACAACTGCATGGAAGCCACTTAACATCAAAATATACAACATTAAAAGAAGATAATTATGAAAGACTACTGAAACAAATGAAAGTAGATTTGGAAAAGTGGAAAAACCTCCAACTGTCATTGTTAGGAAGAATAGCGACTGTGAAGATGAACATCTTACCGAAGCTACTCTTCTTATTTCAAACGGCCCCTGTTAAACTGGGCAAGAAATTCTTCGATGATTTAAATCCAAGAGTATTAAAATTTACATGGCAAGGGAAGAAAGCACAAATTAAAACCAAACTGTTACAAGAAACCAAAGACAGAGGAGGTTTTGGACTTCCGGATTGGAGACTTTATTACCAAGCATCCATTCTGCTTTGGCTTAAAGAATGGATTACATTGTGAAATAAATGACTCCTTTACTTAGAGGGGCATGATCTGCAATTGGGTTGGCATACGATCTTATGGTATGGGGAAAAAAAAGTCCATAAATATTTTCAAAACCATGCCATAAGGAATGTACTGCTTCCAGAGAGGGAGAAAATTAAACACAAAATTTATATGAAAATACCTGAGTGGCTTTCAACAATGGAAGCGTTTGCTTACCCAAATTTAATTAATTATGACAAACTTGTTACTTATAAAGACATTTTGGATAAGGATGGAAAACTTAAAGAAAGGCAAATTCTTCAACAACAAGGTATTGACTTAGCATGGTGGTCCTATTTGCAAATTCAAACAAGATATGAAAAAGATGTAAAATTAATGGGTTTTTACAAAGAACAGACACTATTCGATAAAACACTTTTGAAAACAGACAAAAACCTGATTAAGAAACTCTACAAATTTCTGCTAAGATGGAAGATGGAAGAAGAACAAGTAAAAGAAACAATGATAGTGTGGGCAAAAAAAATTGGATATTCTATAGATCTAGAAGACTGGGAAAAGCTTTGGGATAGAAATATTAAACTTACTAAAGCAGCTTATATAAAGAGAATTTATATAAAATGTTTTATAGATGGCATATGACACCAGTTAGATTAGCGAAAATGTTTAAAAATGTATCAAATATCTGTTAGAAATGTAAACAAAAACTAGGTACTTATTATCATATCTGGTGGATATGTCCTAATGCAAAGAAATTTTGGTTCAAGATTTATATATGGCTGGAAAAGATGACTAAAATACAGATAGAATTTAAGCCAGAACTGTTTTGTTAGGAATACTAGGACTTAAATATGGAAAAGAGAATGAATATTTAATATTACACGTATTGACAGCTGCGAGAATTGCATTTGCTCAATTTTGAAAAAATGAAAATTTACCACCTGACCAGATTATAATCGTGAAAATCTTAGAATGTGCAGAAATGGATAGACTAACTTTAGAGATTAAAGAGAAAGAAGATTCAGTGTATTTTAAAACATGGGAAAATTTTTAACACTGGCTAGCATCAAGTTAGAGCGGAAAGGATTTTGAAATTTAACAGGATGAATGATATTTACTGACTAAGCTTTACTTCTATGATTATTGTTACTATCAGTGATTATATTTGTTTAGTATTATATTAACTATTGTTATTTAATATTTGTACCCGGACGATAGCCTGCTTGCTAAAGCGTTAAATTCTTTGTGGGGAGCAACCCCACTATTGTATCTACCCTTACCCTTATCCCAACCCTATTCCCCAACCCCACCCATTACCCATACCAATCCTATCCCTTCCCTACCCCTATAAAACCTAATAAAATATTTAAAAACCCATATTTCTCTTCCTAAAAATGTAGAGAGTCCTTTGAATTGAGTTCAACTTCTGCTTGCTACATAGCCATAGCCATGTAGTTATGTTTTGGTTTTTGGCAGTCATATTTGTTTTTTACGGCCACCTTCTGGAATGATTTTTTCTATTTCTCAGTGAGCCAAGTATGACCTAGTGGTCTTCCAAGCAAATACTAATTTGAACTGTCAAGATCCAGTCTGGATCCTATCTTCCTTACCTGAAACCCTTGCTTTTTTAAAAAAACCATCTTTGCAATTATGTAATTCTATAGATGACAGTTTCGTTTGGCTCAGAGTGATTAAACAATATGATGAAATGCTGAAACCAAAAATAGTGATCCTATCATATTTCAGCATCTCTGAGCTAATACTCATACTGAGTGCATATCTCAATAGGTGCTAGATTTAAAAGAATGTTATGTGTTCCATTTCGTATTCCGTAAGGCCTGTGAAATTCTCATGACTGTATATGGGTCATGAGGAAGAGTTTGAAAGCTCCGAGAACAAAGTGTAACAGACGCCACGTTATTACTTAATGACACACCGTTCAAGTTTTCACTGGAAAAGTCTTTGACAGAAAACTGGCTCTACCATTTGGGAAACCAATTTATAGGGGTCATATAAATTCAGATCTTTATTTAGAAGAAGAGGAGTCAAGTACTGTAGAAAGTTTTTCTTTAGTTGCTGTGCTCTACATAAAGCTGCCCTTAGATGAATCTTCGTAATTCCTTTAATCACTGGTTTGTAGGCTGCTCTGGAAAAAAAATACCATTTGGAATCCAGCTGCAATATACTGATTTGGAACCACAAAAGATCTGTTGTACCTACTGTTTCTTCTGACAGGGAAATACTAGAGAGGTTTGAAGCATTCACTAGCACAGTGCCTTCTTTTGTATAAGCACTTCAGAAATAGGCTATAGCTCATATATCATGGTTTCATTCCAAAACGTTGCCCTTGATGGTTTTAAACTACACTTTGTATTTTGCAAGTTATGCACACCCAACCATGAGTAGTTTTTTTTTCAACAAGCCATGGATAAGGATTTTGACTTGCCGTAACATGGACACCTAATCTATATTAAGAGGAAGCACCAACCATAATGAGTGTATGTATCCCAACAAAAGCCACTCCTAAGAAGTAAAGAGATTGCTGTGGGGCTACTAATGTAGAGGACAGAGGGAATGGCCTTGAAGGGTAGATAGAAGAAGACTACCAAGGCAATGATCAGATAAGAGGGGCTGAGCCTGGGCTAAGAACATAACTTGAGGAAAAAGTCTCAGACAAGCCCCTGTCTAGTTCACATGGAGATATAGGTAGGGAAGGGGGAGTATAATCAGACAGGCAAGAGTCTGTTACTCTTGCCATTGCAATGAAAATATTATTGTCCTACCTGGCATTGGATTTGTAGAGGTGAGTATTAATGACCTTTCTCCTCTAGGAGGAGCAATTGAAAAGACTGCTGAATTTGAAGTGGTAAAGGAAGGAGTATAAAGAATCCACATGAACATTGCCCTCCATAGTAAGGGGACTGCCACTGAAATCATCATGATACTTGCCTAAGCTTTGATGCAAGAGAAATTCACTATAGGAATCAGTAAATGATCTAGTGGTTTGCAGCTGTAGGTTGATTTGACATACTTGATCTCTGTAATACATCTGTTGAAAGTCTCTGAAATCTCAGTGTGTATTACATTGTCAGAACCAATCCCTGACACCAGAGCTTACAGTCTGAGTTTAATGTAACCATAACGGACTTAGCTAATCCAAGTTTTCTGAGATTGCATGACCTGAACTGTAAACTGTGTGTCTGCATTACCAACTGCTGATAAGAGTCCTGTGTTTTGTATTTAAATCATTTTAGTTTACCCAGGATTTAGCCTGGACAACTTTAAATAATGGCTTCTGTCTGCCTTTCAAAGAAGGGGACAAACCTTTTAAAATAAAGCGTGTGACTTCCTCTGGTAGCCTAGAAGCCACAGAAGTTCAACATCCTCATTCACAGAAGTTTCATCACAATATTACAATGATTGCACATACACACAAACACATACACACACATACATACACATTGTGAATTAAGATCCAGATAATTCAGTGTGAAAATAGAAATGATTGGGCTCTTATTTCATGATGGTTGCATTATTGTTATTGTTGTTGTTGTTGTTGTTATTGTTGTTATTATTATTATTATTATTATTATTATTATTATTATTATTATTATTATTATTATTATTATTATTAATCTTCAATTTGATTCACAGTCTGGGACTGGTAAAAATGTAACAGTTTAACTCCTAACCATGGACCTAAGAGCTATTAAGGTAGCATCTGAGTATGTAGGCAGTTCCGAGTAGGTTGTTGTTATTATTGTTGTTATTAATAATAATAACAAAAACAACAACAGTAATAATAATAATACAGTCAGCCAGATGCTCAGACTGGGTTTAGCATTTCTGTCTATCTATTGAGTCCTTACCAAGGACCTGGGATAGGCAGATGTGGATGTTTGCTGATGTTACAGATATCATCGCAGGATGGAAGCTGTTCCCATTAAAGCTGCCTTTTGCAATTGACTGATGATGAATTTGTCAATGCCAATGCTGTTGTTTTGGGATTGCACCCAAGGTGCCTATTACTATTGGTACTATCCTTGCTTGCCTTTGCCACAGTCATCCTATTTCTATTTGTCGGTCTTTATATTTTGTTATCTTTTCCAGTTCTTTCTCTTCTGTTCTGCCATATCCACTATCCAGACTTTTTTGTCTTTCTTATCGACAATTGTTAACTTGAGGGTGTTATGTGGCAGGTGCCTATCTGTTTGAATTCTAAAGTCCCAGAGCAATTTAAGTGCTTCATTTTCTATGACTTTCTCTATTTTATAGTCCCACCAATTCTTGCTTGCAGGCAAATGATACTTCTTGCAGATCTTCCAATGCACCATTGTTGCTACTTTGACATGTCGCTGCTTGTAGTATGTCTGTGCGATCTTCTTGTAGCATTGACAAAATCTTCAGCAGACAACTGCAAAAGACAGCTTTACTTACAACAACTTACATACAAAAAACCCTACTAGGGACTCAGAGACAGCTTGACTTTTTCAAGATGGGATCTGTACATATCTGCAGTGGATATGTTCCAGAGAGCAAGCACTGTCACAGAGAAGGTACCTCTTGGGGACCTTTAAGATGACACTGTTTAATGGGGGAGATCTGGTGTAATACATAGCAATATCACTTAAGATTTGAGAACTTTTCATGTTATAGAAGGTTTTAAATTAAAAACAAAGTAAAGTTATTATTACCTCATAGAAACACTACATTTATGGAAGACTCATTTACAGATATCTCTTTTGTAAAATAATATTTATTAAATTTAAATGGGTGGCTTACAAAATGATGTAGATATTTATTTTACCATTAGGTTGCTTCTTGATGACATCTCTTTATGGTAATCAATCAACATGGATTCACCTAGGCAACTGTTAGCTGAAAACAAGTGATGTGATTTGGATTTTTTTAATCTTGTATGGAACCCTACTGCTCTGGATAAATTTTGACAAAGTGGAATGCTTTGAAAATTACTAGAAAGGAATCATAACTTTCCTGAAATTCATGCATTCACTGTCAGAAAGGCAGATAAACTACCAAAGCACTACGGAGAGTATGTGTTATGCTAATATCTCTCTCTCTCTCTCTCTCTCTCTCTCTCTCACACACACACACACACACACACACACACACACACATATCACAGTATGAGATATAGGTAGAGAAAAGACTGATGGATCTACTTTCTAATCAAGTTGAACAATTACTCAGAGATTCCCTAACCCAGGGGTCTTCAATCTTGACCCTTTTGTGACTTGTGGACTTCAACTCCCAGAATTCCTCAGCCAGCATGCTGGGAGTTGAAGTCCACAAGTCATAAAAGGGCCAAGTTTGAAGACCCCTGCCCATTCCCCATCCTTGCATTCCAGTTGCTTGGTGGACAGTTGAATGAAAAAGACCATTTAGAAGAAAGACTGTGAAGACAGAATAAAGATTAGAGAATAAGAGAGAGTTAACAATCAAAAACATAAACACTTCTCTGACATTATTTATGCATGCACGTGCACACAAATAAATGCACACACACATAAAAACTACTTTTAAANTTTAAAAGTAGTTTTTATGTGTGTGTGCATTTATTTGTGTGCACGTGCATGCATAAATAATGTCAGAGAAGTGTTTATGTTTTTGATTGTTAACTCTCTCTTATTCTCTAATCTTTATTCTGTCTTCACAGTCTTTC
Source organism: Protobothrops mucrosquamatus (assembly GCF_001527695.2). Classification (NCBI taxonomy): domain Eukaryota; kingdom Metazoa; phylum Chordata; class Lepidosauria; order Squamata; family Viperidae; genus Protobothrops; species Protobothrops mucrosquamatus. The sequence continues at coordinate 1,168 of NW_015395313.1, read as the reverse complement.
TTCTAAATGGTCTTTTTCATTCAACTGTCCACCAAGCAACTGGAATGCAAGGATGGGGAATGCCTTGTACCAGGAACAGAAAACTTGTTTGGCGCTAAGGCCTCATTCACGGCTTTGTGCTTTTTGAAGATACCAAGGGATGCATGCCAGTACATTTGCCTAGCAGGCAGTGGAAAATAGAAAAAAGCTATAATAATGCCCAAGCATTTTAATCATACTGTTAAAAGTATGGTTTAAACACTTGGGTGTTGTTATATGTAGGTAGGTAAGCGGGTGTTTGGTTGATTGCTTTTGTGCTGACTCACGGCCACTGTCTGGACAGGTCCCTGCAGAGTTTTTGGCAAGTTATTCTCCAGAATGGGTTTGCCCTTGCCTGCTTTCCAGGGTTGAGGGAGAGTGATTGGCTCCAGGCAACCCAGCTGTTTTTGTGCCTAAGGTAGGATTTATAGACTTCTGGTTTCTACCTAGTGCAGGGATAGGCAACCTGGCTGGCTCAGGAATTCTGGGAGTTGAAGTCCACGAGCCATAAAAGAGCCAAAGTTGCCTATCCCTGACCCTAGTGTTTTAACTACTACACCAAACTGGCTTTGGTAAGGTGGTAAGCAAGTGTTTTATCAAACTTTAGAATAGATTTTTTCTCAAATGGGCATGTGTGCCACCATCTTTTCTCTCCTCAGTTTTAATTCTGGAATTTCATTAGATCTTCATCTTGGCTGTACTGCCTTCCTCAGTCCTAGGGGCAGTATAAAAACATTCCTTCTAATTAATTAATTAATTGATTGATTGATTAATTAATTAATTAATTAATTAAAATATATTAATAATTACTTAATTAATTAAATTTATATGCCACTCATCTCACTGTCAGTGACTCTGGGCAGCTTCAGCAGTGTTTATGCTCCATGGAATCCCTAAGCCACACGCTCCTTTGTGGCTCTTTTTACAGGGAATCTTGGAAGACATACATTTATCTGATTTCAAGGAACTGCTCTTGTAGAAATTTACTTTTTTGTTATTTCTTTTATCTGACCAAGATCCTGGCATAACTTTCCAGGTTTCCTGGTCTGGTGCCATGTATATCCAAACTATATATAAAGGTTAGTACAATTTTTGGTGATTGCCACTATTATCTGTATTATTGTTATATCTGCATAAATTTATTTGTGTA
>NW_015395312.1:11218-21617 GCF_001527695.2 Protobothrops mucrosquamatus | reverse complement strand
GCAATATATTGGGCCAGTCCATGCATTGTTACTTAATTATAGTTCATCAGAAGATACTCTGTTTAATCCTGTGCAACATTTTCCAACAGGCCTATACAAATTCTAAAATGAACAAGTAGCCAATTTTATTTATTTGCTAGATTTATGTAGTGTCTTTCCTTCAGGAGCTCAAGAGATGACTTGAGTTGGTGAGCACCCTTCACTCCACTGTTTTGGCCTAAAATAGTTTTAGCAACTAGCTCGTAGTTTATTTTATTTACTAGATGTTTATCCTGCCTTTATTACTTTATAGGTAAATCAAGGCAGTGAATATACATAATCCTCCTTTGTTGTCCGATTTTTCCTCACAACAACAACAATCCTGTGAGTGGATTGAACGGAGAGATTGTCACTGGTCTAAAGTCCCAGCCTGCTTTTGGGATGTAAGAGGGGACTAGAACTTACAGTCTCCTAGTTTCTATGCCAGCACCAAACTAGCTCTCTGCTTCTGGTTCCAGGCTCAATGTCTTCAAGAAAAGCACATTAATAATGCCTCTTTCAAAGCAAGTGATACTCTCTCTTTTCAAAGAGATGTTTATAACACCTTGGTCAGTGGTGGGATTCAAATATGTGAACAATCGGTTCTCTGTGTGGATGCCGCTTCTGGAAGTCCATTCTGGGCCTGGGCAACAAAAAATTAGCTACTGGTTCTGCCAAAGTGGTGTGAACTGGCTGAATCCCACCACTGCCCTTGGCCCTAACTAATAACAACACTGGAAACATGGAGAAAGTAGAAGTACTGTTCTTTTTCCATTTTATTTACATTGTTTTCTTTTGAGTTTGTTTAACCACCCTTTCTCCAAATTTAGTTGGCATTAACAGGACATTTTTATGTAAATCTTTCTTTCTAGTAGATATCCTAGTGTTGTAGGGTATCCCAGTAAAATAGCATTTTAGTAACTTTGCAAAGAGGTCTGTTTCTAGTGCTAACTAATAAATAAAGGTGGATGGTAAAACTGGTAATTTAGGAATCAGTCACAAATGTTGAAAGCCTTTTTACATTGAGGTGAATTTCTCTCAACTGGAAAATAGCTGAATTTGCTTCAATCACCAATTCTCTCCATTCTCTGAAACAATCTTTTTTTCTTATTTTACTGGGCAAGCAGTGATAAATTACTTTAGGCTCCTGTTAGCAGTGTTAAAAGCACTGACATCACTTGTAAGAATGCTTTATTTTTAGACAGTTTAGACAATACTATTCAGATATGTCCCAAAGTTGCTTTTTTCATGAAGCAAGTGGACTTTCTTGTTTTTCTTTGAAGATGTTTCGCTTCTCATCCAAGAAGCTTCTTCAGCTCTGACTGGATGGTGGGGAATGGAAGGATTTATACTCCTTGCAGATAGTTTTTCCATTCCCCACTATCCAGTCAGAGCTGAAGCAGCTTCTTGGATGAGAAGCAAAATGTCTTCAAAGAAAAACAAGAAAGTCCAGTTGCCTTATGAAAAAAGCATCTATGGGACAACTATGACCTGGATGACTGAGAATCTCCATAATTATTCTGATATGATTATGATAAATTTACTATAGTATTTAAATACCAATTAGGCAATTTATATACAATTTATTATCTTACATTTTTCCAGAGATAAAAAGGTTTTATATGTATTTCTATTTATTCTTGACTCTGAAAACAGCATTATACAATTATCTCCTATTCATTCATTGATTCATAACCTCAACAAACAATTTAAGTTCCAGAAAAAATAGTTTTTAAAAGCAGTTCTTAGTCTGAATGCTGAAATGATAGAGGAGGATTAGTTCAATAATCAAAATGAGCAGAGAATTGGATCCAAAGTATAATTTGGCTATAGATAGGGAAATTCTATAGCCAAAGTATACTATATCTAGTATACTATATCTATAGCCAAAGTATAATTTGGCTATAGATAGGGAAATTTAGACTGTTTTCCTTGGAAATGTTATGGTATTGTACCACATTTTGTGCTGGAAACTGTTAGAATGGCTGAGATCTCACTATACTCAATCCATGAACAGAAGCTACTATGCCCAGTATAATATAGACTATGGAAGTAATGAAGTGGTAAGAAATTGCACAATATATAAATCACAACAAGAATAATTTTGAATAATGATCCTTTTATTTTTTAAAAAAAACTTGCTGACTTTACAGATTTAAAAAAAAGTAATTTAAAATAATTGTAAAATATTATTAATGGCCTGGAGTACTTTTTTAATCTTATTACCAAGAAAAATATTTTTGCTTCCTGACAAAAATGCCAACTTTTCTTTTGCTTACTCTATATATTTTTCATCCTTAACATTCCAGTAATAAAGTTTTATTACATTAAAGAACATTGAGTTAAATCTCAAGCAGCACTTTTATAAGTGGAATAAATTTCTCTATTAAAGATAAGTTCCTTCTAATAGAAAACTGTCTTTTAATGAAATCTGTTTTGATCCACTCCTGTATATGAAAATGATCATCAAGTTTTCCTAAATTCAAAGAGTAGAAAGGAAGCAAATATTGAAATATTTTGTTAGATTGGTTTGCGATGTCCTACAATGAGACATATTTAAGTTATCTCTGGCTATTTTATTTTATTTAAAAAAAAACAAAGTCAACAAAAGAATATGTTAACTCTGCTCTCAGGAAAGGATAAAAGTCTAAATATGTAATATATATATACAGACATCTATCATACATTTATAGAAAAAAGATCTATAAGAGGGATTTTTCTCTACAACATGGAAATTTGTAAATAAAAAAAATAATGGTTATGGTGAAGGTGAAGTGTGGAAAATATGGAAAATTAATGTGATCCTACTAAATATTTGAGAATTACACCTGTGTATGATTTCTTAATTTTATGTATTATCCATTCTTTTGTCAACTGAAAAAAAAATCAATTTCCCCCCCGGATTCTCTAACAGCATAGTCTACTTGAATTAAATTCTATAGGATTCAGTGCACATATTCTTCAAATTACACTTCTATGCTCTTGTACATACAGTACCTATAATAATCTATAACATGCAACAGATGATCATAACATATAACTGTATTTATTTCTAATACAAGGATTTGTTTCTATTTCAAGTGAATAAAAATAATGTAGACTATTTTTGCATAGCTTTATGCACCTCTCCCTCACCGCCAATAACCTCAGTAAATTATCTTTTCCTTATTTCTAAGTAACTATAGCCAACTGACACATATTTCTGATATGGTAAGCTTATAGATGTGAGATGTAGGCTTGGGGCTGAAGATTAAAAAAAAACTTGGGAAAGAAGGAAATATATCCCTCTGATTTTATTTTATAAGAAAGGTAAGGGATCTGAACGGACATATAATGCTTCACTTTTATACTGAACGAAAATGTTTATTAGATAGCCTTAAACTGTTTGTATAAACACAAATCTTTTTCAGTTTTAAAATTATTAAAGTGGCAAATGAGTCAGAACTATCTAGTTTTTCTTACTAACCATAGTAAAGTTGCTGTAAAATATTTGTACTATTCATTATCCTCAAATAAAAGTATGAACACTGCATCTCCATATACAATAAAATAGTTTAAATAAATTTTGAATAGCATGTACATAATCTTATACTTATGATGAAACCAGTCTTTTCTGTATCTATTTTTATATTATAGTGACTTGTGAAAGATGCATTAATCCTAATGCTTATCACATTTTCAAATTTCTCCTTTCTTACATTTTCTAATATTAAAGCCTTTAAAAGCATTCTGAGTGGAGGCAAAATTACCTGCATATTTTATTTTTGCACCAAGTACAAAACCTGTAGACAGTGCAGCTTCTTTGAGAAGGAAAGTTAAAACTTTATTCTTTTTATGCATAATACATAATAATTTGCTCATTTGGGCATTCTGTTGTATTATTATTTAACATAATAGACTTCACTAATTTAGTACCATCCAAATTTTTGAACTACAGTTCTTATGAGCCTCGACTTGGCAGTTAGAAAGGCTGCTGAACGGAGCATGGGATGTACCACCTTGTTGAAAGCAACACTCACATCTATTTCTCTAATCTGTTTTAGAAGTACACTTCCCCTCTATCTTTCTCAAGTGCTTCTAGCTAGGTTAGAGTGTTTTCCGTTTGCTTCAGTCTAGCCATAGTACAGTAGTTCAATGGCTACTCTGCAGATGATCACCCATCAGTCAATTGCAAAAGGTAGTTTTAAGTACATCCCATGACGATACCTTCAAAACCATTGAATAACATTTGCCTATCGCAAGTCCTTGGGAACGGATCGATAGGTGGATAAAAATATCAAATACAGTCTAAACCAGGGATCTCCAAACTTTGCAACTTTAAGACTTGTGGACTTCAACTCCCAGAATTCCCTAGCCAGCATGGATCTAAACATCTGACTGTGCTAACAATTATACTAATAATAATTTCTGAGTCTCTTCCTTTTTTCCCTAATAAATACAGTTCCGCCACAGCAACAATTTCTAGTTATCTGAAAGAAAGCCTTCAATCTCAGCTTCTCAAAATCCCAAGGACCCTATAGGCTTGTCTGGAAGCTGAGTGAAACTGTTTTATCTCAGGTAATTAGAAAATCAGTGAAACAATGGAATCACACTTATTAGATAAAGCAAAGGAAGAATGACAAATAATAATAATTTAAAAAATCATTTTCTTGATGGATTTTTAATTAACAAAATTTGCTGGCATGATATAAAAAAGAGTTTTACTGACTATTCTATTCTACAAGTATAATAGAAGCAAAACAGCCTTTTGAAGAGATGTAGAGGTAAGAAAGATTTGTTTTAAAAAAACAACTTTGTCATGGTTGCATCTATGTGGATTTTGATAATTTTGCATACATAAATTTAATTTAACTTTGTGTATGTGAGTGTTATCTATACCTGTGTCAATCATTTATATATGTGTGTATGTATAAGATTGTATGTGTGCCTGCAGACATAAAAATACTGATCTCCAGGAGGATCTACCCATAGAAATAAAAGGGGTTAGTAATCATAATTGGAAAATACAAGTAGGTGGATATAGAAACAATGGGATGAAATGATATCCTGAAGTATGAGGTGAACACTTATAAACTGATGCCAATTTGAACAGGATTTTCTTAAACTGGCTTAGGATCAGATTTGATAGACACACAGGACAAGTATGTTGTGCATATATGCTCTTAATGAATGTGAATGTGGAAACAGGTGAATAGCAATCACATGTTAAAGTGTTGTCATTATATAGTGTGAATGTTGTGGGATGAACCAAATGAAAACATGATTTATTTACTGATTTGATTATAATTTATACAAAAATGGTTTGGAACAAGAGTTCCATTTTCCCCCCAATAGATTTTAGCAAACCGTGCTTCAAATATTATTTTTCTATGTTTGAGGAGAATTAATATAGTTAGCAAGTTAGAGATTACAGTTGTGGGATGTATTAGATATTTCTGCTGAGAAAAATTGATTAATATATATTTGAAAGAAAATGCCAAATAGTGCAAATAAACTAATTATATGAAAGGTATTTATATTTTTCAGGTCCTCAATCATCTGCATAAGAAGCTGAGGAACATTTCAAAGAAGTCAGAAGCATCCAAGAAGAAGGTAAACAGCTTTTCTTATAAAACAATCTATAGTAGAGCAGCATATTTATTAAGCCAATTAGTATGTTACAAAGTAATTTGCATGTTTGATTTCCCTTTGTCATACTATGATAAAACAAAGAAAAGAAGGTGGAAAAATGATAGCAATCAAAATTAGAGCAGAAGAGTGAGGTAACAGGTAACAGATATTAAGCTTTATTGCTTTCTGGGGAAAATTCTTGAAAAATAAATATACTGTCTTGAAATGCCATTTTTTCTGCCTCCATATATTAACCAACCCTAAATAGTCCATCAAATTAAAAACAACTTGTTAATTTACCTTGTAATTTCAATATTTTTCTCAGAAATCCTATCCAGTTGTGGGGAGATCACTCCATTTTAATACAGATAGTCCTTGACTTACAACATTTCATTTAGTGACTGTTTGAAGTTACAATGGTGTTGAAAAAAGTGACTTATGACCGTTTTTCACACTTACAACCATCACAACATCCTGATGGTCATGTGATCAGAATTCAGATCCTTGGCAATTAGTTCGTATTTATGACAGTTGCAGTGTCCCGGGGTCATGTGATCACCTTTTGTGACCTTCCGATAAGCAAAGTCAATGGGGAAGCTAGGTTCACTTTAACAATTGTGGTACTAATTTAATAACTGCAGTGATTCATTTAACAACTGTTGCAAAAAAGATCATAAAATGGGGCAAATTTCACTTAACAAACATCTCATTTAGCAACAGAGCTTTTGGGCTCAATTTTGGTTCTTAAGTCAAGGACTACCTGTATGTCATCAACACCACCTTTCATAAGAAAAGTCTAATAATCTCTCCATACCTTGTTTTTAAGAGATGGCTTTCACCTCATTTGGGGAATAGAGTCCAAACAGTTTAGTTTTAACCCCATGTAAATTAATGTCTACCCCAGGGGTAGGCAACCTTGGCTCTTTTATGACTCGTGGACTTCAACTCCCAGAATTCCTGAGTGAGTTGCCTACCCCTGGTCTACCCCAACAAATCTGCTGTGTTCATTAGTCAATACAAGTTGTAGTTTAGTTTTAGTTGAAGGTTAATATAAAAAAGCAATTCATTTTCTCTTTTTCATTCAAGGATTCTTCATTCAAGGATTTTATAAATGAAATATTTCACATCATTCTTATTATATGAATCTCTTGTAAACAAATAATGTCTTTTTTAATTTTAAAAATTTCCAGTAGATGTTGACATTTTCCAAGATAAACCAGAAATATAACATGATTTTCAGACCTCTCTCCTCAGCAGATACACCTGTGACTTTATTTAGCAGATCAGTGCCAATCATCAACCATGCAATCAAATAACATTTCCAAGAATTATATTTATTTTCTGCCTTACTTAAAAACAGAAGTTATGTCCTTGCTTATGAGCCCTATACAACAGTCTAAAAACAACATGATGTAATAAAGGCACAACACTTTAAAAAAGCCCTCCCCATAAGAAAAAAGATCTTAAATTCTTCTTAAAACATTTTTATTTTTTCCCCTTTATGTCATAATGTTTTTTATTTGTTGAATACTTGCAGACAAAAAACATATAAGGAATGGTTGCTGGAATTGGGAATGTCTAGTCTAATGAAGAAAAGGACGGGCGACATTATAACAGTGTTCCAATATCTCAGGGGCTGCCACAAAGACGAGGGAGTCAAGCTATTCTCCAAAGCACCGGAAGGCAGGACAAGAAGCAATGGATGGAAACTAATCAAGGAGAGAGAACAACCAAAAATAAGAAGAAATTTCTTGACAGTTGAACAATTAATCAGTGGAACAGCTTGCCATCAGAAGTTGTGGTTGCTACACCACTGGAAGTTTTTAAGAAAAGACTGAAATGGTATAGGCAGTGGTGGGATTCAAATATGTGAACAACTGGTTCTCTGTGTGGATGCCGCTTCCGGAAGTCCATTCTGGGCCTGGGCAACAAAAAACTAGCTACCGGTTCTGCCGAACTGGTGCGAAGTGGCTGAATCCCACCACTGGGTATAGGGTTTCCTGCCTGAACAGGGGGTTGGACTAGATGACCTCCAAGGTCTCTTCCAACATTAACAAAAACAACAACAACAATAATAGAGTTGGAAGGGACCTTGGAGGTCTTCTCGTCCAACCCCCTGCTCAGGCAGGAAACCCTATAGCATTTTAGACAAATGGCTGTCCAGTCTCTTCTTAAAAACTTTATTATTATTATTATTACTATTATTACTATTATTATTATTATTGTTGTTGTTGTTGTTCTTGTTCTTGTTGATAATAATAATAAAACACTAAAAAGGATTTGAAGAAGTTTATCAGCACTGATCATTATGAAAGCAGCTTTGAGATAAATTCTATTTCTGCCACATTATCCAGCTTGCTTTTAGGAAAATATTCAAGATAAACATCCAGGTCGCAGGATCGTTGTTGGCCCTGGGTTCTGGCTATTGCTGTGAACACCAGATTGATCTATAATAAAGTTGCCCTTATGAACAATTTGATAGTGGATGAAATGGCCAACCTGGCTTGTTTCAATGAAACTTGGATGGACCTCTTGGCCTTGTGCCACCTGGGTTTTGGGTTTGGCACTAGCCATGACTTCAGAGGATGGGAAGTGATGGTGGTTCTCTGCAATTCGTTACTGGCTTTCAGAAGCTCTGCCTTACAGATAACTGAGTATGAAACTCTGGCTGAGAGTTATGCTCTAGGGCAGGGGTTTCCAAACTTGGCCGCTTTAAGACTTGTGGACTTCAATTCCCAGCATGGCTGGCTGAGGAATTCTGGGAATTGAAGTCCACAAGTCTTAAAGCAGTCAAGTTTGAAGACCCCTGCTCTAGGGCATAGAGGGACTGTTGCTGTTGTATCACTCTTGGGGGTGATATGCGCCTTCCTCAATCTTGGGTCCTGTATCAGAAACCTGGGGGCTGGAGGATTCTGCACAGTATCTTAGCTGTTCTGAGCAGTGTACTCTTTTGGACAGAGAGCTCTGGTGCTGTTCTTGGGATCTGTTGAAGTCTCTCTCTAAGTTTAGGAGTCCCAGTCCTGAGTGCTCCTACCACCACTGGGAATACCTTGGTCTTTACTTTCCACATCCTCTCCAATTCCTTTTTCAGGCCCTGGTACTTCTCCAGCTTCTCATACGCCTTCTTCCTGATGTTGCTGTCACTTGGTGCCGCTACATTTACCATCACCTCTGTCTTCTAGATTACTAGATTTCTATATAGAAACCTATATATGGGTTTCTAATTATAAGCTTCTCAGAATCATTTGGGAGATGGGCAGTATATAAATTAAAACAAACAAACACACTGAGTGGATAGGGACATTAATGTACTATTCAGAGATAAGTCATGCTTAATTATTTAGGACTTACTCACAGACATATTGTGTACAATATAAGTCTCCTTGCTGAAAATTAACCCATGATAACACCAATGGTAAATTAAAACTAGAATAATACAAATGGCTGAAATCTTGGATGATATCTAAAATGTTGGAGTCCTTATAAGATTGGGGGGGAGGAGTTTGATACAAATAGGTTTTACAGCCTGGGTTTGATGTGTAAACATAAATGGTTTTAAAATGTATTTGTTGTTTGGGAGAATTACTCTTCACAGCTTTTGCTTTTTATAAAATTTTATAAAATTACAATAAGTAAACAATAACAATAGTGTAGAATCTCCCCAGTTGCAAACCATATCAATAACAGTATAATGGCTTCTGCTGTAACATAATATGGTTTTTGCAAGAGATTTTCAGTTTATTATATACAATTACTGTTTTCAAAGGGCTCCTTTCTCATTATTTTAAACTGTCATCAGTTATAACATATACACCTCAGAGTTTTTAAAAAAGATAAAGGAAAGATACCTATAAATTAAATGTAAAGAAATATCTTTCATTTCAGCTAGGTTTATAGACAGAAAGAATTATGGTTCACTATTATCAACAGATGATACAACACAGGTTGATTGATTTTTTTTATAAAAAAAACCTCCTTAGTTAAAGTAGTGACAATCAGAGCTTTTTAGGTGAAGATAAATTATATTTTTTATATTTATATTTTTTATAATGATATCAACTCTGAATTCAGATAACCTATTGAAAATTGGTTAACTGGTTATCCGCATATGCATCTGACATAAAATTTTCTGGACCAGTGATTATCATATCTCGGTCTGAAATCTCTTCATGGTTAGTTAAGATCCGGGAGTCTGAAGGAGGCTTTGAGTTTTAAATGTTTGGACAAGGTTAATATAGAAATTTCAGCACGCCAATGGATAATTTACAAAGCACTCCTAAGGCTATAACTCAGAATTGAATGGCTCTTACTTCAACTTAAGTGTTTTTAGGATTTTTATCATAAAGTAATACCTTGCTCTTATTAAACCTCTCAAGTCACTGGAGGATTTGCTTAGACATATCCTTTCTATTTTCATTGCTTTTATGATGCATTAGTAATTATTTGTATAATTTAATCGTGTGACAGCCTTTTCACATTATGTATTGTTTCTCTCTCTCTCTCTCTCTCTCTCTCTCTTAGACTGCTCAAACTGTCCTTGTGGTTGTGGTGGTTTTTGGGATATCTTGGCTGCCACATCATGTCGTCCACCTCTGGGCTGAATTTGGAGACTTCCCCCTAACTCAAGCTTCATTTTTCTTCAGAATAACAGCACATTGCCTGGCTTACAGTAATTCTTCAGTGAATCCTATTATATATGCATTCCTTTCTGAGAATTTTAGGAAGGCCTATAAGCAAGTGTTTGAGTGTCAGATTGGTCACAATTCGCCTC
>NW_015395312.1:5606-7939 GCF_001527695.2 Protobothrops mucrosquamatus | reverse complement strand
ACAAAGTGTGCAAGCTAGGATTTTGAATCTAGAGATTATTTTGCTGTTGTCCTTTTCCCACATGGTAAGAGATAATGTTGAGTATTGACTTGCTTAAAATGCACAAATGTTTCTGTCATTCTATAATCCCATTTGTATGGATTTCAGTAGTTTTTACATCTTCCTTTATTCTTTCCAATTGCCTCTATTAAATCTCTTCTGTAATTATTCTTCACTATTTCTATTTCAGTTATAACATTTCTAATTAAATTCATTCTCCTGTTATTGTTATTTTCATTTATTTGTTGACATTCTTGATTGAGATATCTGTCCTTGTCCTTCCTTGCATAACAGTGCAAATTTGCATTTGATAGTCACAAGGCCTTGTTTCTCGAGGCCTTTATTTTCTATCTTTCTTTTGCTAACAGCTTATTCTTTTCATCTGAAGTGTGGGGATATTTTTTTCTGCTTCTATTTTCACAATGTCACTTACCTTTTTCCATGGTTCATCAGGGTTTGTTTTTTTTCTTATAAGTCTACTGAATCTATTCCTTACAGTGATTCCATATTTGGATCGTACATCTTTCAAGTCAAGGCTTCCATTATACTTTACTGTTATACATTTTTCTCTGTATATTTCACACCATGAGTTCATCCTCTGTTCGACAATTGAAACAATCACATAGCAATAAACTTTCTGTCACTTCGTTCTCTCTTGTGGTTTTATGCCGTGAACAATCCGTAGAAGCACCTGATCTGAAGTGCCTGTTCCACTTCACCTAACTTCACTTAAAATACCCAATTTGGTAAACTATATTTCCATAATTCCATAGTCAATTTCAAATTTTCCTTGGATCATATGGTTTTTCATGCTCTATCCGTCCTTTTAAAACAAGAAACTCCGCTTTCATTTTTACTGTCAGTGACCAGTTCCTTACAGTCTCTGGAACTATTTGTGAAAGTGATGTTTCACCCAAATTTCTCTTAACATTTTCAACTATGTTCATACCGCTTTCTAGGTAGCAATACTGTATAGCAATGGGTTGCCATTGCCTTTTGGATCTGCCTCTCCCCACGACTATTTTATACCATACTGGCAAGAGTGAGCCTACTAAGAACTCCCTCTCTTTCAGGTCATTGAGACCATAAAAGTCTCCCACAAACTCACTGTGATCAGCTTTCTGACAGAAGGTAATGAGGTTACATGAGCTTGTCAGATATTGTTAAGGATTATATTTGACTGTGACTTTTTTCTTTTCTTTTAATTGGCAATTCTCATTTTTCATGTTCAGTTTATGTTGTCATATTGATATAACTTTCTTCAGAGTCATTTATTTGAGATGGGTGTCCACATAAATTGAATAAAATAAAAATAAATTAAATATCTTAGGAAGGGTTTGTGAATAAATGGCTTTGGCTTCAAAACATTGTTGATCCCGCAGGGGCAGACTTAAGAGAATTTTTTTAAAAAAGTAGATATTTTGCAAGTAGCCTGAAAATCTAATATGTATACATTGTTAATTAGACCACATTTTGTAGCATATCCATTTATCTAAGGATGAATATGGTACCAATTTTTGCTTTTCTCTATCTTAAATGCATGGCTTGTTTCTTAGGCTTACTATATAAAACAAAAAAAGAATATGCACAACTGATACTGATCAAGCCCTTTGAGAGGGCTTTAAAAGATACGTTGTGCTTCAGGAGTGTAGCTTAATTGTGAGATTGGTTAAAGAAGTGCAAATGCATAGACAGTCTGAGAGCACCTCATTATTTTCATGGTGTTATTTCTTTTATATAAGTACAGTGCTGAAAGTTCACAGGAGACCAATCAATGTAACTAAAAATGTTTCTATATCAAATAGCATCGTCTTTACTAATGGGTAAAAAAATAATAAAAACATAATACAACGAGAATGTGACATATGGTTTATTTATTTAGTTATTTATCAGATTTATATGGTTGCCCATCTCACGAAAAATTACTCTGAGCAACTTACCATAGGTCATTGCGTCATCAGATAACCGCCCGGCCTCCCTCTTCAGGGTGACCCGCTCTCTCCTTCAATTGAGGGAGGGGGGGATCCCCTGGAGGGGAGGGCCGAGGACTTTGCGCAATATCTGTATGACAAAGTCGCTCGGATCCGAGAAGGCTTGGACTCTGACTGGGTGGCCCCGGGGGAGGATACGGGAGCAGGTCTTGAGACTGTTGTATGGGAGGAGTTTGACTCTGTGGCTCCCGAGGACGTGGACAGGATCTTGGGGAGGCTGAATGCAACCACATGTTTACTGGATCCGTGCCCCTCCTGGCTGGTGCTGGTGGCTCGGGAGGGTACACGAGCCTGGCTCCAGGG
>NW_015395312.1:0-3793 GCF_001527695.2 Protobothrops mucrosquamatus | reverse complement strand
CCCTAAAGACATGGCTTTTTCAACAAGCGGGTCTGGCCTAGGGAATTTTAGCGGGGTTTTTTAAGGGTAATTTTAAGGATAATTTTAATGATTGGCCTTCTTAAATATTTCCTTTTAATTCGGTTTTTAATACAGATGTTATTGTATTTTATTGTGGTTTTTATGAGGCTGTTAGCCGCCCTGAGTCCTATGAGGAGAAAGGCGGGGTACAAATTAAATTATTATTATTATTATTATTATTATTTAAGATATTAAAATATTTAAAAAATAAAACCACAAACGCTACAATAGGACAGCAGATGTTAACAACAGTGGAGCCACCTTGGTACCTTACTGGTTGCCGGGCCTGAAGGCATAACTAGATTTTAAGTGACTTTGGGAGAATCAACAGGGACGGAGTCAGCTTTACTCAATGTTGCATAAGGGGCACCACAGCAGAAAAGGCCTACCCTCTGAGGCCTGTCCATGTAGCTTCCCAGCAGATGATATCTGTAGCATGCCTCTTCTGCCCGATCTGATAGGATGGGCAGATATAATCAGGGAAAGGTGGTCCCTCAAATAACCCAGTCCCATGTCATACACGATTTTAAAGGTAAAAAACAGTACTTTGAATTGGAACCAGAAGCAGATTGGCAACAAATGCAGCTCATGGAGCAGAGATGTAACATGCTGTTCTATAGGCACACATAACAGCCCATGCTGCTGCATTTTGCACCCAGCTGAAGTTTCCAGATATTCCTAAGGGCAACCCCATATAGAAAGTATACACTCTACATGGGGATTATAGAGTCTCACCAGGAGGTGGCTGGGGTATGAGTGATTGGGAGCAGAGACGCCCTAGCCTATGAATGGGTGCAACTGGCCCACAATACAATACTGGAAAGCTCCCCTCGCCATGATTGCCACCTTCTCTTTGAGCAGGAGCTATGAATCCAGGAGGACCCTCAGGTTTTGCACCAGGTTTATTTGGGACAGCGCAACCCCATCTAGCACCAAAGATGGCATATTCCTAGAACAAGCAGGCCTCAAAAGTCAAAATCTTTCCAGAGTTCATCTGAAGCCTGTTGTTTTCCAAGCAGATTCACACCGCCTCCAGGCAAAAGAAAAGCTTGTCCACAGCATTGCTTAATTCACCAGGGGAAGAGAAGTATAATTGGGTAAAATTGAGATACTGATGATTCTTTACCCCATGGTGATAGATGAGCTCCCCCAGCAGCCTCATGGAGACGTTGTAAAGGAGTGGAAGAGTGGCACACAGTAGGGTTGGAAGGTGGGATCTCTGTCCCTTAATCACTGTAAAGTGCAATAGATCCCAGATAAATGAAGCAAACCAGCACGATACAGTCCTCTGAGCCAATAAAGAAGGGCACAATGGTTGATGGTCTTGAAAGCCAAAGAGGTCAAGAAAGGCAAAATGGATGCACAACACCCATCCTCCTTCACCAGAAATCATCCAAAAGCATGACCAATGCTGTTTCCATCCTGTACCCAGATCTGAATCTTAATTGAAAGAGATCCAGACAGTCCACTTCATCCAAGGTCCTCTGAAGCTATTGCACAACCACCTTCTCAACTACCTTCCCCCCAAAGTGGAGATTAGATACTGGATGGAAATTGTCTATAGAGTTGGGACCAGCAATGGCTTTATGAGGAGGGGGTGAACAACTAACAACCTCCTCATTCAAAGAAGAATTCATTATTGCTAGAATCTACTCAATAACTTGTCCTCGCACCAGCACCAGTTTGAGCAATTTTTTTTATTGCTGAAGGCATCGTATCATATCCCTTCAGTGAGGTAAAAAATAGTAACACCCTCAATTTTTATGTACTAGACATTTCTACAACAACAGACTTAATCAGCAAAACCCAAAGTCAAAGTTTCATGTTTTTTCCATCTCAAGCACAAAATCCAGAAGCAGCTTCCAAGTCGAAACAAAGTTGGATTTGTTGTTGTTTTTTTCTTTGTTTAAAGTTAAGTTAGCCACCTCTGCCAATTCTGTCAGTTTTTTCATCCATTCATCCATTGTGGTAATTAAAATATCTTTCCATTTTTGTGCATAAAGCATTCTTGTTGCTGTCAAAATATCAACTGAGCCAATGCTTATTATGCACTTTAATAATTTCTATACCTTTCTTTATCAGCACGCTGAAACAGCACAGTGGTTCATCTTTGCTTCATGTGGAGAAGATTGCATGTTTGAAACCACGTAGAAATTTTATGCCTGTGTATTTTAATGTCTTTCTTTTTCCAGAGGAAAATGTATTTTCCTCTGGGCTTTTTGTCTTGTTTTATATTTAAACAATAGATTTATTGTTATACCATTGTTCTGGTCACTGTTTAATTTAGTCACCATATAGGCTATTTTGATATTTGGGAGCTGGGACTGACCTCTGCCATCTCAAGTGTCTACAAATGCTGGCTGTTAAATGGTAAACTTTTATTTTCTAAAGCCTAAGGAAAAATCCAGACACTCAAGGAAAGAAGAATATTTTTTTTAAAAAAAATGACATTTCTTCTGATTTTTTGCTAACAGCCTTTATTATGATGAACTTATAACCCCTGCACTATTTTAGCAATGCTGACATAAAACTTATTAGTTCATACAGAAAAAAAGAAATCTCTCTCTTAAAGCTGCTTATTATCCCTATTTGTGTGTGTGTGTATGTGTGTGTAAAACTTTCAGTTAAGATGTTTTCATCCTGCCCTAGGCTGATTCAGACCAACAATAATAAAACTTTTATAAATTCAGTAAGATCCAGACACATTAAAAATTGATTGCCATTATTTTCCTGGAAATCAAATGTAGGGACCCACAATAGCAGAACTGTTAGCTTGTAGCCTGGACTGAATATCTTGTAAAAGTTGTTGGTAAAGTGCCTTTGTTTCTTCAGGTTTTGCTTAAATTGGCTCATGCTGGCGTGAACATTGGACAAGCACAACTTAAATGGTAAGTGTGCCCTCTTAAACAGATGTAAATATTGACAAGCGTGCAGTGGGCTGGATAGCTGTAATGTGTGGCTGCCCTGGTCTGTGTTGTTGGAACTGTATATTTTTGAAGGGATAAACATGTTTGGTTTAATTTAGCATTTGTACAAATACAGGCAAACACATTCAGGGACTTAATATATGAATGCACTGAAGCATTGTTGAAAACGTCCCAAGTGCCCATTTGAAACCATTCATTTAGATGGTCTGCAAAAGGTACACACTCTTCCATTTCAATGAAGCCCAAGGGAATTTAATAACCCTCACATCCAGTACTGGATTGGGAACTGAGTTGCTGATGGCCATTAGTGTGAGCAAAAGCACAAGCAAGCTACACAGGCTGCTGAATGCAATTCTCAAATGATCTTCTGTTTTCTCCAGCCCTCTAGTGGTGCTTGAGGGAAAGCAAATGCCACTGAAGGGCGAGTTGGAATTACAGATTTGACTTGGATGGATTTCTCATTACACCTGAAGTGTACAAACAATTAAATGAAATATGTAGAGCCAGATTCTTAAGGCTGCTATTGAGCATGCATGGTTTCTGCTGCAGCCTACATAAGTGTTGTCTTGCCAGAGCTTCTGGCAGAATTAATACCACTAAATTACATAGTTTTATTCAGCTGCACACAGCTCTTGACAGAAGTAGTAAAATGCAATGCTTTCTAAATACAGACAAGTTTCAGGTCTAACCTGAAACAAAAAGAACACTGCAGATTCAGCTATTAATTCCCAAACGCTTATTGTTCTCTAGTCAAGGTGACAGATGTGCTATTTTTCTTTTCTTGTTGAGAAGTCTGAGATCCACTC
>NW_015395311.1:10155-18169 GCF_001527695.2 Protobothrops mucrosquamatus | reverse complement strand
AAATATTATCCTTTTGTTATTATACTTTTATAATAGGTACCATATATAATATAGACTAATAATATTCTAATATGTCCATGAAAACAATACAGATCAGACAATTTTATTAAAATGTTATTTTATTTATTAAATTTCTATGCCAATATCACTCATATACAGTGTTTCTGCAAAAATAAGACCTGACCCCAAAATAAGACTTAGGTTGACTTTGGGGGTTGGACCTAATATAAGTCCTACCCCAAAAATAAGCCCTATGTAAGAGCCTGTGCAGGGGGCCAGCCACCCATTCCATCACAGTGTCTGGTTGCTAGACATGAGGCGGGGGAGGAGGCGAGAGGGGAAGCTGCCTCACGCACCCCGCAACTGGTTACCATGCCAAAGGGCCCCCGCAGCCAGGCCTCCCTCCCCCACCAGCCTTGCCTCGTGGCAGTGGCACTGGCACATCACAGAAGAAATGGGATGGCGGCCATGCAGTTCCTGGATGGAGCTGTTGGTACAACTGCCATGAGGTGAGACATGTGTCAGGAAAAAAATAAGATATCCCCTGAAAATAAGACCTAATGCCTCTTTTGGAGGCAAAAAAAAATATAAGACCAGGTCTTATTTTCGGGGAACACAGTAACAACTCTGGGCAGCTTACAATATAATAAAAAGTTTAAAACTTCTAAATAACAATTGAAATTGGAATAAAAACCATTAGAAATTAAGAAGCAAGATGAGAAGTGGCCTGGGTGTGAGAATCTTCTCTACCCATCAGCAATCCCCAGTATTGCAGGCCCCTATTGGGGCCCCAGGCCAAGCAACAGAACCAAGTTTTTAGGTTCTTCCAGAAGGCTAGGCATGTGGAGGCAGATCTCACCTCTGCTAGGGCAAGGGGCCACAGCAGAAAAGGCTCTTCTTCTCGACCTCGCCACCTGAAATTCTTTGACTGACGGGATGCAAAGTAGTCCCTTTCTGCTGGAATGAGCGGGGTGGGTTAGTCCCATCAGGGCAAGGCAGTTCCTCAGATACCATGGGCCCATGACATAAAGGACTTTAAGGGTGATGACAAAACCTTGAATTGGACCTGAAAGCAAACTGGCAGATAGTGCAGCTCACATAACAGCGATGTCATATGTGCCGCCCAAAAGGCTTCCAGAACTGTCTGTATCGCTGCATTCTGTACCAATTGTAGCTTCCACATACTCTTCAAGGGTAGCCCCATTTAGACCCCCATACAGTAATCCAACTGGGATCAGTTACTGTGTACAGGGCCTCACGATCCAAGGAAAGGTGCAACACTAACCACAACTGTCACTTGCTCTTTGAACAGGAGTTGCAACTCTAGAAGTATCCCCAGACTGTATATCGGATCTGTCTGGGGTAGTGCAACCCCATCCAAAACTAAGGATGATAAACTCCTAGATCCCAAGGTCCCCTGAACCCATAGTCACTCCATCTTACCACAGCTCAGCTGAAGCCTGTTGTCCCCCATCCAAACCCCTACAACCACCAGTCACCATAAGAGAGCAGCTACAGTATCACTTAGATCAGGAGTAGGCAACCTCGGCTTTTTTATGACTCATGGACTTCAACTCCCAGAATTCCTGAGTCAGCATAGCTGACTCAGGAATTCTGGGAGTTGAAGTCCATGAGTCATAAAAGAGCTGAGGTTGCCTACTCCTGACTTAGATCATCAGGAATGAAGATGTGATATTGGGTATCATTGTCATATTGTTCATACCTCATCCCATGATGTTGTGTTATTTCACCCAGCACTTTCATATAGATGCTTAAAAGAGCCCTGAGGCAAGCTACAAAGGGGCAGACATGGGCTGGACCTCTTGCTCCCTACCAACACTAATTGAGACCGGCTTTGAAGAAAGGAGCTGAACCACTGCAAGACTGGGTCACCAGTACTACCTCTTGCAGACTGCCCAGAAGGATACCACCTCTTCCTCTATGTAACTATGTGCTCATATATTTTTTCCTACTACACGCCAATATATTGTAAATGGAACTGAACATTTTAAAAAATCTGACTTTATGTAAACTTTGCTCAAATTTCCCTTTTGCCCCATGTAACTTAGGGTGCACCACAGAAAGCACCTGAAATCCTTTCCCTGTTGAGAAAACTTACTGCCATTGTTATTTTCATCACTGAATTACCCCAGTTAATGAACTGTATGATTCTGAGAAAGATGCAGCTTCTTTGAAGACTGCAGACAGATGCTAAGTAAATGGTCAGAAGCATGCTTTTCACTTAAATTCCTTGCTATTTAGCAGGGTGACTCATTAAACTACTGCTTGCTATTTCAAATCATAGGATTTCAGAGAATTGCTCTCTATCCCAAAGTAAGAACACAGTATCTACCATCAAACCTAAATTGAACAAGCGAACAATGGGAATTTCTATGTGACATTTGAGATATACCAGCAGTCAATTTATCAAGTTCTCTTTAAGAAATATTAAGTTACAATGCAGATACATATCATGCATATTAAAATACACAATAATACTAAATTGATTAAATTTAGAGGCTGTTTAGTTCCAGACAACTCTGGGTGTCTTATATAATAAGATAAAAAAAAACAAAAAAATTAAAAGAGGATTATAAGAACTCCTGAACATGTGGAGGGAACAACCACAAAACTTCAAAAATACTCCTGAGAAAAAACAACTGGAGCTAAGCAGCTTTCTAATCCCAGGCCTAGGAGCAAAACCAACTTTTCAGTTACTTGTTGATCTGGTAGACCAAGCTAATAACTAAAAGTACAGTAATAAAATTTAACTTATGACTTAAATCATTATTTTCAGGTTTCTGCTGCAGTTTTTATTTCATCACGCACAATTTATTCAGGGGACTTCAGCATTATGTATTATATTAAAAAAAGTCTTCAGAATGATTACTTTTTTTAAAAAAAATATTTTGCTAATTGCAAATGTAACAAATGTAGGACTACCAGACCTGAACTGCAACTATACATTTGCAGCAAACAAGCTTGGAAAATTCTAATGCTTTACTGCCCTTTAGTGATTATCTTGATTTTTTTTTCAGCCCACTTCAGTTAGCCAGAGCTAATGATAGCATAAAATTAACTCCAAGGACAAGGAAAAACATATTTTAGAATTATGATGTGAGAACAAATGACCTGTCATGACTTTAGTTAGAAGTCACATTTCAAAGCTTACAGCCATGATTCAAAACCTGACTAATTGGTACGTTTCTGAAGATGTCAGTGATTAATGAGTCATTTTGATGTAAATTTTCAAACTCACCTGCATAAAAAAGTGGAAATTAAAAAGTTTTAAGAAGTAGTTAATGGACTCTTACAATCCATATGCAAGAGGTTTTTACATTTCATTCTCTGTTTGACGCTCTTGAATCTTATAGGAAGGCAAGCCAATTTCATTCTGCATCATCTCTCAGCATCTCAATGCCACCTTGTTTTTAAAAATAGTGTTTTAAAAATGCATCAATGAAAACAAAATATGCACACAAGGGTCTAAGCAGTGGTGTGCTTGGAGGTGGGTAAAGGGCAAGGGGGAGATAAGCAGGGAAAGGAACTAGAAAGTGTGAGAAAATTACGTACAAGTCTGAACACATATTGTAATTGATTCCACTGGAATCAAAATCAATCAATCAGAATAGAGCTGGAAGGGACCTTGGACGTCTTCTAGTCAAACCCCCTGCTCAAGCAGGAGACCCTATATTATTTCAGACAGGTGGTTGTCCAGTCTTTTCTTAAAAACCTCCAATAATGAAGCACCTACAACTTCTGAAGGCAAGCTGTTCCACTGGTTAATTGTCCTCACTGTTAGGAAGTTTCTCCTTAATTCCATGTTGCTTCTCTCCTTGATTAGCTTCCATCCATTGTTTTTTGTCTTGCCTTCCGTGCTTTGGAAAATAAGTTGGCCCCCTCTTCTTTGTGGCAGCCCCTCAAATACTGGAGAACAATTGCAATAAAATATGTAGACAGAATTAATTGGTGTTGTGACATCCTCCATGTTTTGGGATGGCACAACAGTGTTCCTAAAACACCCAATTAACTAATCCCATGCTGAGAAATCTAAAGAAATGGATTTCAGTTTTGTTTCCTCTAAAAGCTTCTGCCATGCAATCCTATTTATGCTGATGACAACTAGGTTGGGCTTTTATTATTTCACCAAGTAAGGAAGGTTTAGTCCCTAGATCATTTCTGATTTGCCGGCTAGACTCAGGCCATGAAAAACAGAGTATTTTGTTTGTTTGCAAAGGATCATTCCACTCTGCATCTCATGAAAGTGAGGATCCTGCTAGAGGACCAGGAAGAGCTACTTATCAGCATTTACAAGGAAGAGTCTCAGTATTTCTCTCCAACCATCTTCTCTGATGTGTTCTTAGAACGTATTGAAAGATAAGATTTCAGATGTTTTGTAGCTATGCTTACTATAGTTTTTTTATTTGAAATTACTATACCTATGGTTGTTGATTTTCTCTTTTTCCTGTATTTCACATTTCCCAATAAATTCTTTTAAAACAATAGAGGCTTCATTGACTTAATAAGGGAATTTCTCATATAAACCTTTCTCATATACCTATGCTTGGTTACATCACTGGCATAAGGTTTGTTAAGTATTATATTTATAGGTTTGGAATATAGAACATTTCCCTTCTATTTTTTAGGGCTTGGCTGAAGGAAGAAGTTATTGGTAAAAGAAATAAGAGCTCCCCAATTAAAAAAACTAAGTGAGATATTACGAGATTCAGCCCAATAGGGCAGCTTATCATAATTATCTTTTACTGGAGATTTTAAATTATCATCGTTTGCAAGAAGCAAATTTAGCAAAATAATCACAAAATAAAAAATAGTGAAAATATGAATAATAAACTGATCTCAGTGCTTCACTGAAAAGTTTCTTTCTCTTTCTCTTTCTCTGTGAAGAAACTACACAACTTTTACTACCTAAAATTAATTCCTTCCTTTGTAAATTTTAAAAGTTGCTATCTTTTTTTTTGGTCTTCTATTAAAAATATGCATGTTTCAAATAATAAATCTCCAAATAAAATTGGAGATTAAAATGTTCAAACATCAGAGAATTACCTATTGCATATTTATCTCAACAGTCTGAAGTGTAGTTTGAAACCGGCATATTACTTAAGAAACCTTATTTAAGAGCACTTCTACACTGCCAACTTCAATTCCCAAAATCTCTGCAGAAGCTGTTCATCTTGCCCTGCAATTATCCTCATTGTTGCCATCATTAAAATATTTAGTATATTCAATGAGCTTGTCACCACCCCATCTTCAGCAATGGGAAAGCATCATGATTAGCTTCTCCGCTCTCATTCTCTTCATTGCCCACTTAGTTTCTCTGCACAAGCAATCACTCAGTTTAAAAAACAAGGTGAAATTGTATAAAGTGTCAAGCCACTTTAACTTTGCCAAGATGAGAATAAGAGCTCTAGAGGCAGCACAAGGTGAGAATTGGTGGGAAACGATCTATCTTGCAATTCCAATTTTAACAACATGAAACAAGTATTTTGGGCAGCATCACAGCTGAACCAAAAAGTAATTGACTTAACTTCAGAAAGCCCTTATGCTTTTTCCCCATTTTTTTCTCCACTTTTTATAACGACCAGCTCCCAGTATTGTGTCTATTTGATTGATCTCAGAAAAGCAAGGCCTAATTATGACATATATTGTTTTTTCCTTATAGATCAGGATAATGGTTTTGTTATTTAAACACTGCAGAATAGTAGTATACATTTATACCAAGTACGACATATAACATTAAATTCAAACATGTTTTAAAAAGTTGGTTTCATAAACATTTTATACATCATGACTATAATCAATGGAACAAGTATTTTATTAAGAACAAGTAATACCATCTTACCACATGCGAAAAAAGAAGCAGCAATGCCCTCTTGTGTTATAAAGAAGCAGTATGTTTTTACTAGCTTTACCTCAAATAATCTCACATCTCACAATAAAACTATTTTAAAATGCAAATATATGTTTTTTTTCCTATTACAACTCTGAAAAAAGAAATGTTAAAATTTATATTATCTATATACTGTGTAGATAATCACTCAAGCAGGAAAAAGGTTTTGTGCTTGATCTTCCTGATCAGCTGTCTGCAATCTCAGCTCTTCCGAATCAATTGGGACTGTAACTTTCAGAATTCTCAGTTAACATGACCAGTTCAGTGAAAGTGGCTGCTCAGATAAAAGTTGTTTTAAGAACAGAAATGGTTACATAATATCATTTCTGAGAGGCAAGAATACCCATTTGTTCAGCAATACATTTATTTCTATCTACATTTACACTAAAATAGCCCGTATTTGAATGAACGGAGGGAATTAAAATGATTTGATGGTTGAATTATTTAATCTGTTTATTATAATAATAGTGTTATAAAGAAATTAGCTACTATATTTATTGTTATAATAATAAATACAGTGACTAGTTTCTTTATAATACAAGGAGGCATTTATTTATATGGTAATATCATTTCGGTTTGATACAGTTTATTAAATTATTATTCAATTACATATTTAACATTATTTATATCAGGCATGTCAAACTCGCAACGTATCGGGCCGGTTTTGCCATTGCCGGCAATGGGGTGGGCACGGCTTCCACGTGATGCGTCCGGCCCACGGGCCGGCAGTTTGACACCCCTGATTTATATAAACCTAGATTTTCTTTTGTCAATTTGCCCACTCTGCAATCAAACATTTGACAAAAGAAAACTATGAAGTAAACATAAACATTTAATGAAGTGTTTATGAACATTCATAATAGTAAAAAAAAAAATCCCTTTTTATGGCCCTGTAATCCTTTAATTCGGGGTAGAATTGGGCAACTGGATGGAGCTGAGCGTTTACTAGCTGGTTGATCATTCATAACACTATGAATTAATAAACTGGAAGAAACACAATAAAAAAGTGTATATCAGGAAATGTTCTGAAAGACAGTCATATCAAATTATTAAGAAAATTATAGACTGTTTACCCATAGTTCAAGCACATCATTTTTAAAAGATCAATAACTGTATATTCCAGAAAGCCCCTATGAGCAACTGAATGTTTTACTGCCGGGACAGTAAGAAAAGGTCGAACAGGATGTCCAAGGCCAATGACTGCATACAATTATTGGTATACCTTTCTGCTTCAATCAGTTGAAATAAATTAATAGAGTCCAAACAAGATTTTAAACGTAGAACTAATTGAAGAATTGACCATAAATTCTCTTAAGTCTATAACCTCAAGAGGAATTTGAGATTAATCTAATTCATTAATGTTTTTCTACCTCAAAATCTAAACCATACAAACACAGATTATATGATGCCTGCTTTTCAAGCTTGGATTGACCCTACACTGTATTGTGGAACAGAACATGAAACAGATCTGATACCAAACATAATATTGTATTTTGAGAGCAGCCTCATACTGCTATTAGTCTTACTTGCCCCCTTCTGCAAAACAATTTGAAGATAGCCTGTAATCAAAACTGATGAAACACAGAATAAAAATCACTGTCCCACTTGTCCTACTCCAGATCCTAACATAACAAAAAAAAAAATTCCTCACTCAGCAGCCTCCATAGGCTGGGGGAGGTCAAAACATAAAACTATTAGTTGCAACTCCATGAACACAGCACTGCTTCATTGTATGATATTTAAACATGTGGAAAAGGTGCAGGGCTTCAATTGTGTGTTCACAATAGCCATACTGATTTTTTGAGTCCCTCTGCAGGCAGCCCTACATTTTGTCTACTCTAATATTGTTACTTAGGGTTGTATGCATTTGTCTAGTTGTATGACCATCAATTCCTATGAAAAGGAGTTACAAATGTTTCAAGCAGTCTTATCTCCTGAAATCTAGGAGCAAGGAGGCACAGTGTACAGAGGCAGAGATTCTGCCAATGGAAAACTGACCACCCACAAGCACCAACAGATGTTCAGCATTTAAAAAAAGAGTATAGTTCTAGTTTTAAATACCCTGCAGCAGACACTAAAATAGGTTGTTCAGCTTTTGAACATACT
>NW_015395311.1:0-9408 GCF_001527695.2 Protobothrops mucrosquamatus | reverse complement strand
ATATATATATATATATATATATATATATATATATATATATATATATATATATATATATATATATATATATATATATTAATTTTAGCAAAGTGTTTGATCAAACTGAAAACAACAGCATTAAATTTTAACAGAGACAAATGCATATTCTTAACTTAGGAAGCAAAATTAAAATACATGATGGCTGACTTGATTAAAGAAATTGTAAAAAATAAATCTTGGAAAAGTGGTTGACCACAAACTAAGTACAAGGCAGCAGGATAGTTGGCTATAAAAAGACAAATACTGTATAAGATGAATATAATTTTCAAATTATGGAAAGTATCTCTTATTTTATTGTGCTATGCTCAGATTCCATTGTAGATGCTGTGTGGGTTATGAGCACCACACTCAGAAATACTCAAATAATAATTTCAGAGGAGGAAAGGTCTAAAAATTAAGTTCTGAAGAGATATTGATGAAAATGAGCATGTGTCATACTGAAAAGAAGGCCTGAGATGGAGATAAGAAAGCACTAATTGAATATCTGAAAAAGTGTCACACGAAAGGACAAAACATGTTGTCCATGATTCCAGAGCAAAGACATAGTATAATTAATTTCAGTTACAGGAAGGCATTGATCTTTAAAATGAAATTGAATTGATCTTTAAAATGGAAAATAAACACACACACACACTTTTTCTAAAAGTGAGAAGAGTTTGACACTGGAGGCAATAATCATTTTATCTGGATATGTTCAAGTGGAGACTGTTATGGATGTGTTATTTTGATACCAGGGTTTCAGTTTGATCCCTTCCAACTTCATGAATATAATCAAACCATACAGTATAGTGCTTGTTTCAGCTTGGTCCAATTATTCTCTCTCAGCTCTAAGAAGCACTAGGAAGGAGACATTGGTAAAGTACTTTCAAACTCTTACCAACACACACACAACACATATACACACACAAGAAGACAATCTCTCTCTCTCTCTCTCTCTCTCTCTCTCTCTCTCTCTCTCTCTCTCTCTCTCTCTCTCTCTCTCTCCTATCTCCCTCTCTCTCATAGCAAATTTAAAGGCCAAATTAATTTCCTATAGAATCAGATAAAGCAGATATAGATATTACAAGCTGTTAGAGACAGAAAATAATTTTACAGTTCCATATTGTTTTGTAAAGCATATATTCTTTCTCAGAATAACGAATGGGAAGCTTTGTATGTGGGAAATTCGCCTTCAAATACCATCTTGGAATTGGCATATTTGACCCCCCTAAAAAGTTAAATCTGTTACAGTCTAATTATCTTTGCAAATACGGAATTCTCAATGTTTTATATTAGCTACTAGACAGATGGGCTGTGTAATAGCATGTTAATTCAGATTTGATCTTTATGATCATGTTAGCGTCTTCAGAATACCTAGATAAAAATGTTCAGCTAGCTGCTGAAGATATGATCTTCAACACACTAACACGAGCCTGGTTCCAGGGAATTGTTAACGCCTCTTTGCAGGAGGGAGTCTTCCCGGCAACCCTAAAGGAAGCCGTGGTGAGGCCCCTCCTCAAGAAGCCTTCCCTGGACCCAGATGAGTTGGCCAATTATCGCCCGGTCTCCAACCTTCGCTTCACGGCGAAGGTTGTTGAGAGTGTGGTTGCATGGCAGTTCCCGCNAATGCATGATTTTGTTGTTGTTTATTTTGAAGTTGTAAGAACAAATAAATATGGCATTTTCTATTTCTTTTTTTTTTTTTTTGCAACAAGACATCACTTTTATCACCTCCCTTCGACCAGTCCGCTCCCACAGAGAGGGCCTCCTTAGGGTGCCGTCGGCCAGACAATGCCGGCTGGCGACCCCCAGGGGGAGAGCCTTCTCTGTGGCAGCTCCTGCCCTCTGGAATGATCTACCCCCCCCGACCTACGTACAGTTGCGGACCTGCGCCTTTTTTGCCGAGCCCTGAAGGCCCATCTATTCCGTGCGGCCGGCCTGGCGTAGTTTGATTATGTTTTAGTGGGGGTTTTGTATGGGGTGTTTTTAGAGCAGGCCTGTTATTTAATTTGATTTTAGAACAGAAACTTACGTATATTTATCGTGGTTTTTAGTATCGCCTGTTCACCGCCCTGAGTCCCGTAAGGGAGATAGGGCGGTATATAAATTCAATAAATAATAATAATAATAATCTAATAGGAATCATTTTAAGTCATCTAACTGAAAAATCTTCAGTTCATACCCTAAAAGATATTATAGAGTATGGACATTTTGACAAACACCTACTTTCAGGAATATAGACAGTAAGAGACATCCAAGCAGAAAAACATTGAAGTTTGAATATTTTTTTGAGGATACAGAGTATTACTGGGATAATAATTTGAAATAAAGTTTTCATTTTACCTGTTAAAAAGTGATCTAGAAATTGAACAACAGCCTAAAAAAATGAAGAGGGTATAAGGTATCTACATTTCAAACTCTCTTGAGTTTAAACCCAGCATCTTTTCCTTCTGCCTTTTCCCCAGATTACTGAAAACTCTCCTTTACATGCTATTAACTGTAGGGGGGGGGACTGTCAAAAAGACACCAAAGAAACTCAGGGAAAATTACAAACTGATTGCTTTGTACAAACTAATTCATTGCCCTGGAAATGTGCTAATGTTCCTCCTGAGTAGGAGTGAGAAACGTTTCCCTCAATCAAGGAGCAGACAAACCACTTTGATACCTGTCAAAGATGTTTACATAACAAGATCTTAAAAAGTTTATTTTTACCTTGAATTTACTTGTTAAAATTTAACACAGAGGCAGATTTACAGTGATCTGCAGCCTTTACATCTTAGCTGATTCTCAGGCATCACCCTAAAAAGTATATGAACATAGGTAACTGGAACCATGTGGCTAGTGGAGAACAGAAGTTGAGGAAACAAAAGGGCCTGATTATCTGGCTGGCTGCAGGTTGCACAGTACATCTCTATCATAAGAATATTTTAAACTTCTTATCCACAATCCGTTCCACAGTCTTAAGATGAAAAACTCAAAGTATGTTCTCATGTGCCTGCAGCAAAGGAACAAGTTGCACCAACAGTTATAGCATTTATATTCATGGATTTGTATTATCTTCATACATGGGCATCTGGGTTAAGTAACATGGATAAGGACATAATCATAAAAATTCGGTGACTTATGTATTTGCATTAAACATCATGTTGTTATTTTAGCATAACTGCAGTTTGCTGTGGATGCTGCTGTTCCCATATGCTATGCTATATTTGAAGGAATGTTTCGCTAGACCAGTTTTCCAGTTGGATGATCAAGTCTGCATTGCAGCCCGGAATGCCTGTGTCTGTTTCATCAGATACAGCACAAAATAAGTTAATTCCTGATGAGGTCAGATGGCCATGACATAGAAAGTACATTTAAAATTAAATATGGAATCAGACCATTTTTTAAAAATGTATAGTACACTATTAAATGTGTCTGTGACTTCAGTATCAGGAAGAAAGTTCTACAATTAAATCTTAAAGAAACAACTTACCTATCCTGATAAGTAGTGATGGCAATACTAGGAAGCGTCAATAAAGGCAAAGTTGTGGGTCTAGAAATGTTATCTGGTGTTCTTGCTTTTTCACTCTGTCGTTGAGATAACGGTGGTAATAATAAATTACCAGAGCAGCATCTTCTTCCTCTCCAGAGATCTATGCCGAGGGTGTTGCTGGACGCACTATAAGACTTGCTGAGACGACATTCTAAATAATCTTTTGCACTCTAAAAGAACAAATAAAAAACTGAATTACATAAGAAACCATTTCATAAAGCTAAATATAAAAATTTAGAATTGCAGCACTAGTTAATTACAAAATTGAACACAGACAGTTCCTATAAAATGGATTCTTAAAATAAGCATTAAATTTCACACTAAAAAGAAAAGTTACAAATGAGGAAAAATGAAATGTGCTGCAATTCAACCATTAGTCTGAATGTAAATATTAAGCACATCATTAACTCTTACACATGACTCCATAGGTTATAGTATTACTTTTATAATAAATAGTTTTCTTCCTTCACAAAAGCATTAATTTATTCCATGTCCTCCCAAAATTTCATTTCAATTTTTGCAAATCCCAACTAGGATTTGAACCCTATTCAGACACTAAATGAAAACTGAACTACTGGGATGTAAGCATTATCAGTATCTACACACACATACACCTCTCTTTCTATGTAATGGAAAAGAAATTGAAACTGAATATGGTTGCATTGTTTGAATGATCAGAAACACTATTTCAGCTAAATACAAGTAAAGAGTCTCACTGGAGTGGAGCCAATAACCCTTCAACAACAGTAAGAAAGTAATGTTGACTAAAGGGCTTGAAAAAAGGCAAGAAATATTTGCCCAAATTGAGCTAACAGACAACAAAATTGGAAGCACTGAATATAGTATATGTAAATAGATATACACTGGGCAAAAACAAAATTTTAATTTTACTTACATATCAATCAGAAAAAAACTTTGGATAGGGTGCTTACTTAAGTGAAATTGTTGACATTGTGTACAGATATTGTTAAAAGCCAAAGTCTTTGTTACTGGTCATTAAGAAAAAAATGTTGGAAATAAAAATGCCAAGATCTTATGGGATAACCATATTTCAAACACACACTTGGTTCTTCTTTAAAACAATATTGTAGAGCTAGAAAATATACCACAAAGTTACCTAAAATTATTAAGGATAGAACAATACCCCTAATAGAATATGTTAGTGTTTGAGCTTTTTAAAAAACATGTATTAGAGCACTGTGATCAACATCAGACATATATTTGATCAATATCACTTATATTTGGAGACTATCCTATGGTAGATGACACAATAGGATATGTTTTATTTTTTATATAAATGTTTATTAAGAGTTTTACAAAGAACATAAAAACTAACACAAACTAATAAAAAGAAAAAAGACAAAAAAGAAAGACAAAAGACAAAAATGCAGAAAGAAGAAACAAAAATAAAATGAAGGGGGTTCCTATCTCCTTTGCAGCAAAAATACACACAGTTACAAAATTATCTCTTATTTTATTGTAAAAGAAAGCTAATTCCTTTCTATCGTCCAGTATTTATCTTATCATCAAAACCACAAATTATAAGTACATTTTTCCCATTTTATGGAAACAGTCTATAAGTCAGCCATAAATATAGATATTGTTTTCTCTCTAAGCAAAAAAGTTATTTAAGCCATCTCTGAAAGTTTTATCATCTTCAACCATCATTTTATAATAACTTGTTTTCTTCACAAAGTATTAATTTATTCAATAAATTTATATTTGGACAATATTCTACAACAGAAGACGTTACATACAAGTTAAAAGCCAGCAATATAATCAGCATTAAAGCCTTAATAAGTATCTAACAACAATACAGGATTAGTTATATTTTATCTGAAACAGATGGACAGACATATATATGTGTGCATATACTTACACCTTCTGTAGGGACAGTCATTACACTCCTACTTTTCTTCATGATGGTGATGGAAAATCACTTCAATTATAAGCACCCTTTTCAACTGTGCTTCTACCTAACCAATAAACCTGGTCAAAATAGGAAGGAGAAAACCATATTTCAGTTATTTGCCTTCGAATTTAAGAATGGAAACAAGGGTCTGCTTTGCACATTGCCAAGAATGGTAGAAATGTTTGACAAATTATTCATGAACATGATATTTTTCCTACCAGGTAAGAACAAGTAGTCCTCGACGTACGACCACAGTTGAGCCCAAAGTTTCTGTGGTTAAGTGAGACATTTGTTGAGTTTTGCCCCAGTTTACGACCTTTCTTGCCTCAGTTGTTAAGTGAACCACTGCAGCTATTCCATGCCAATCCAGCCATCCTAAGTTAGCAGAGCGGGGCCGGCTGCATATACCCTGCCATGCCTACCCGGCCACACCCACCTGGCCATACTGAGTCAGCCACATCGAGTGAGATGTGTGAAGCCAGCCACGTTCAGCTGGCCACCCAGTCACACCTACCCAGCCTCACCCACCTGGCCCTTTGAGGACAACCATAATGCTGATGCAGCCCTCAGTGAAATTGAGTTTGACACCCCTGATGTACATGATATTTAACCAGATTCACTTAGTCAAGATGGATCCCACTCGCTATCTAAAAGTAATTACATAAAATTCTGTACCATGTCATCCTAAAATAAGCCCATTATCATGTCAGAATCTTAGTTTTATGATTATATAATTATGTAAATGATTATATGTAAATAATTATGTAAATGATTATATGTAAATAATTATATAAATGATTATATGTAAATAATTATGTAAATTATTATATTTCTTTTTCTTTAAAATCATTGTGGTTGCAAAAGGCTGCATTGAGATATTCCCTACAATGATTTTATAGTGGTTAAAAGGATTGCATAAACTAAGATATCATGCTTTATGCATTCTAGTATA
Organism: Protobothrops mucrosquamatus; assembly: GCF_001527695.2. Lineage (NCBI taxonomy): Eukaryota > Metazoa > Chordata > Lepidosauria > Squamata > Viperidae > Protobothrops > Protobothrops mucrosquamatus. Next base: position 2,991 of record NW_015395311.1, on the reverse strand, counting down.
AAAGTTCTGATCTTTTATAGAAGGTATAATTATATTGTCATCAGTTTTAATTTCCTTCAGCTATGATGAGAAAATCAGTATTAATTCAACTACATTATACTACTTCTCTTTGCATAGTTTAAATTCGTGCAGAGTTAAAATGAAAAGAAAAATAATTCTTCCACTCCATTGGTGAGAATTAAACTGTGTGCATATTACTCAATACTAAAATGATAAAAAGTATGCTTTTCCAAATCAAAATGTTAAAATATTATGCTATAGATTGTTAGACTGTCTAAAATATTGTTGTTTCAGAAGTTAAAATAGATAACCATGAAGTTATGCCTGGAACCTTACCAAATTCTCTATTCTGTGTGTGTGTGTGTGTGTATGTGTGTATAAATCTCTTAATTAAAAAGATAGTGAGCTTACAGCAAAACAATGTACAAGCTCCTAATACCATTTCACTTTTCACAAAACCTATAGATCTCAAAGGGACCACATATATTTTCTTAGAAAATAATGATAATTGGCCAATGATGCTCGGTGCTTTGCTTAGAAATGTACTTTAGCATACAAAAAGGACAGTACTAAGCAGAAGGTTGTGCTTATTACAAATAGCTCATTTTTAAATACATAGCTAAACTTTGACCACATAGTATATGGTGATAACGTTCAATTTTGTCAACTTAGATCCAGGTTAAACACAGAGCATGAACCGACTGGAAAATAGGAATTGTAAATTCTTTTCATTCAGCTGCATCTCGTACATATACCTTCCACATTTTTATATAAAGCTCAAAATGACATACTCTTCTTTAAATCTTATTGCTTTTGCCCCAAAACATATTAAAACCATGTGAAGATTAAACAAAAATGGAACAAATAAAACAAATCATATTGTACATATAAGTGTCACCACCACTGTTCTACATTTCCAGCATAATAAAATTGACAACCAATCTTTTTAATAGTCTCTAAGAAGTCCAGTGAAAATGAAAAAAAATTGCTGAATTACATTAAGACCATAAGAAATATGCCTAATATTACTTTCTTACACAGTAGTTTTTCAATATAGTGTATTCCTACTCTTTATTTCAAAATTCTTGCAAATGACCAAGATCCACCTTAAAACATTTTTATCTGAGAGATCCTTGGTGCTCTGAGCTTGCTTCTTGCAGACATTACCCAAACTAGGTAACATCATCAGTGCTAGCACGTCTACAAGAAAACAAGCAAGCCTAGAGAGCACCAAGGACCGTTCATGTCAACCCCGAGCTACAAATATTCTCCTTTAATTAGTAACATTTTTATCTGCCCTTAAAAAACTGTTCAAATTAAGAAAAGCATATTTTATAATTGATAATATTTTGGGAGTACTAGTTACTGCTAATGCATTTAGATCAAATTGGGACCAAAATCACTATAAAATCACTATAAAATCACTATAAAGACATTCTGCGTGCTTAAATAATCCAAATCCTTCTGCATAAACTTTATAAAATTTGAACAGCAATTTTCTGATCTAAAGTTAACTAATGGGTTAGCACTAGAAGTAATCCAAATGAGAACAAGTTGAAGTGCTCTTACATCATTGACATAGAAGAACAATCAATGTTATTTTTGAGTACACCGGTGGGCAGAGCAGTTCTCCAGGGTTCCTCCCCTTCCAGGAGTAGTAATGATTTAACAGTCAGAAAGTCTTCATAATTAATGGATCTTCTTTCATAGGTAATGGCAAGTTACTTCTTACAGAGTGTGAAATCATGGTATGGTTATGAATAATACACAGTGTGAACTTGGATCAACAGCTAACTTAAATTGAAAAGGGTACCCACAGTTTGGTTAAAGGTTTATTTCAGGCATGGCTCCCTGAGTCATGAAAATCTGGTTGAGATTTTCATCTATGGTTAACTCCCCATGTGCCCACCAAATTACAAAGGCAGTAGAATGGATCTATAAAGAGAGTAGAAAAACCTCCGCTTCCTGCACATCTTATGTTGTGGCTCTGATTGCTAATAATCCTCGGTAGAACTATTACTGCTCATCCTGTCACACGGCACTTGGGTCTTGAACTTGGGCTGTTGACTTTGCAGCCGGCATGCCCAGCGTCTTACCGCTAAGTCATCGTGCCACCCAATGTACAGCACAATGTATAGCAATTATTTTATTCACAAGTAATAATTATAGTTATTCTATATGACAGCAGTACAGAGCTTTGTTATTGCTAAGTTACTGTACTGAAATTATTCATGGAAAATTATTACTGTATAATATAGAGTTGGGTATAGTTTGAAAATAATTAGGAAGAACTGCTTCAGCCCTCACAGAAGCACAGCACAGATCTGCTAGCCTGGCTTTTTCATGCTTTTATGGGAGCCTGTAAAAGGCTGTTGCTTTCTTTAAGAATTGCATTAATAAGTGGATTTCTTAAAGCAGCTACATTTTTTGTTTGATTGATTGTTTTAGGGCTCATATGAAAGTCTGGAAAAAAAAACCCAGACCACTTTAATGAAAGGCCTTATGCTTGCGGGACATTCAAATCACTTTCTGAGGCATGTACAGCTCTGTTAAAAAACTATTTCTGGAAAAGGATTCTAATATACAGCTTATTATCTGCAAAAATACAAAAACTACAAGTGTGGTAAGGAGGGGAGAGAGAGAGATTATGCACCTTAGATCTCTGAAGAACCAAGCATTGCATTGCGCTGAGTTCCTTGGAAGATTGTGGAGCATAATTGTTGCAAAGTTTTCATCATCAATTATTCAAAATAAACTTTTTTTCCCATTCAGGATGCTGGGAGAGCTTGCTTATGTCTGCGCACGGCTCCTAGATCTTGTGACAGGTCCCGGCCGGCCAATCCTGGCCTCATCTGCAAACCGAGTTAATTCTTCCTTACCTCCTTTACCTACATGTGTGTTGACGCCCTCCTCCCTCCTTTTTTGTGTCTGTATCTCAGGTGGGCGCCCTCTGCTTTCCCAGGCTGGAACACGCCTCCCATCCTTGGGCTG
>NW_015395310.1:0-10403 GCF_001527695.2 Protobothrops mucrosquamatus | reverse complement strand
CCAGTTGCCTCATGGGAAAAAAGCACATTTGGGACTTCTTTATAGACTTCACATTCTCCAACTAGGTAGAGCTAGGAGCACCTCTCAGAAGATCTGCAATGAATGGGGGCATGTCGTTCCTACTTCTCCCTTTTCCATAATAACAGAGTAAGAGTTGAAAGGGACCTTGGAGGTCTTCTAGTCCAACCCCTGCTCAAGTAGGAGTCCCTATACCATGCCACACAAATGGCTGCCCAATCTCTTCTTAAAAATCCCCAGCGATGGAGCACCCACAGCTTTTGGAGGCAAGCCATTCCACTGTCAATTGTTTTCACTTTCAGGAAACTTCTCCTTAGTTCTAGGTTGGATCTCTCCTTGATAAGTTTCCATTCATTACTTCTTGTCCTGCCCTCAGGTGCCTGGGAGAATAGATCAAACCCTTCTTCTCTGTAACAACCCCTCAAGCACTGGAAAACTGCTATCATGTAATCCAGAGGCTTCCAACCTTTTGAGCACCAGAGACCAGTTCTGTGGTGAAAGGTTTTTCTGTGGACCAGAGAGTGCGTGGTTTTGTGTGCTGCCTGCATCCCATGGATGGGGCTTTGCTTGTTTGTGCGGACCAGTTGCTGGCATGCCACGGACCGGTACTGGTCCACAGACTGGGTTGGGGACCCCTGATGTAATCCACAGTCCTTCTCTTTGTTGACTAGATATACCTAGTTCCCACAACTATTTGTCATATGGTTTAGCCTCTAGAGCCTTTAGCATCTTTGTTGTGGTTCTCTGCACTCTTTCTGGAATCTCAACATCTTTTTAATTAAAACTGGATGGAGTATTCCAAGCATGATCTTGAAACTAACACTTCACGTGATCTTTAGACTATCCCTCTGTTGATGTAGCTGAGGATTGCATTGGCTTTTTTGGTATCTGCAGCACACTGTTGGCTCATAGTTAAATGATGTCCATTAGGACTCCTTCATCCCTCTCACTTACTGCAGTTGAACCAGGTACCACCTATTCTATAGTTGTGCATTAGAGTTTTCTTGCCTAATATAAAACCATACTTTTCTCAACACTGCATTGCATTGTGTGAGATAGGGCCCAATGTGTGCTATCCCGCTCATGCATACACACATACCCATACCTTGGGTCTAAGGAATCTTTATTAAGACTTCCAAGCTTGAATGGGTATTCCCCAGCGATTCCCTGTGCTGGCACCAGTTCAATCACAGTAATTTTCACAGGCTATTCAAATGAAGTCAACACTGGTCCTCAAGGCAAAGGCAGTGTCAAGGTTCTGACTGATGAACCCAACCAAGCAAACACCTTCAAGACTCTTCAGGCTCTTAATGCAAGGCTTTATTGAGTACACCGTTTTGGCACATATGAAAGTAAAACCAGCTCTGGCAGGACTCCTCCCCATCCCCTATAGTAAGAGCATTAATTTCTTTCTCCTCTCTCTGGATCAGATCATGCTGCCCAATCAATGGCTGCATTAACAGAGGGATAGAATCAAGATCATGTGAAGTGTTAATACCACTTTACAAGGCCTTGGTAAGGCCACACTTGGAATACTGCATCCAGTTTTGGTCACCACTATGTAAAAAGATGTTGAGACTCTAGAAAGAGTACAGAGAAGAGCAACAAAGATGATTAGGGGACTGGAGGCTAAAACATATAAGGAACGGTTGCTGGAATTGGGTATCTCTAGTTTAATGAAGAGAAGGATGAGGAGGGACATAATAGCAATGTTCCAATATCTCAGGGGTTACCACAAAGAAGAGGGAGTCAAGCTATTCTCCAAAGCACCTGAAGGCAAGACAAGAAGCAATGGATGGAAACTAACCAAAGAGAGAAGCAACCTAGAACTAAGGAGAAACTTAGTTTCCATTGTCCTTGGTTCCCACAGTCTGCTTTCTTAATCTTTGAAGTCTGCATTCCAAACCTCTGCCCTCCCCCTGAGTTTGTTGGCAAACTGAGAAGCAATATCTGTTGCACCAGCAAGACTGGACTTTGAAACTTGACAAGGAGATCCGGTCCTCCAGGCAAAGGCAACTTCCAAGACAAACGCAAGTCCACAGCTGAAGAGACACGATCCCAAGTTCAAGGCAAGAAAACACAGCAAAGAAACAAACACATTGTCCCCAACGTTGTCTCCATCTGTCTGCTGTGCTAAATAGCCAGCTTCTGGTGCAGCCCATCAAGGCTACCTCCTCACGAGTAATTGAGCTGACCTTCACTGTTCCTGCCTTTTCTCTGCCTTACATGTTCTTGGATCAGGTGCAGAAGGCAGTTCCTCTTCCTGACCAGCTGCAGCTCTGCTTCAACCAAATCATTCTCAAATGGCTACTCAGAGCCACTGACCAACTCTCCTCCTGACGTGCCTGGAACTGGTTCATCCTCCTCTGAGCTGACATCTGGAGAGGTATCTAGGGAAGCGTCTGGGGGAAGTCATCATACGGTGTTCAAGTCTATCATGATCTTCTGAATCTTGAGCCTATCTTCCAAAGTGCTGGCTATTCTCCCCAGCTTGCTGTTGTCTGCACATTTGATGAGTTCCCCTTCTATCCCTTCATCTAAATCATTTATGAAGATGTTGAAGATACTGGACCTTAAACAGAACCTTGGGGTATCTCACTGCTTACTTCCCTCCAGGCAATTGAAGTTCTATTGAGGACTATACATTAATGCAGTTGGTCAGACAATTACGAATCCATCTTGTGGTGATGCTGTCTAGCCCACATTTTTTTATCTTATCAAGAAGTAGGCTGTGGTCTATTTTGTCAAATGCCTTACTGAAGTCCAAGTATACTATGTCCACCACATTTTGCTGGTCTACTGATTTAGTCACTTTTGTCAAAGAATGCAGTAAGGTTTGTCTGGCATGATCTGTTTTTGACAAACCCGTGTTGGCTTCTATAATAGCTTTGCTTGTTTCAGTGTATTCGCAGATCCATTGTTTGATTATCTTTTCCAGGATCTTCCTAGATATTGATGTCAGGCTGATTGGTATGTAGTTTCCTGGATCCGTGTTTTTTCCCCCTTTTTTGAAGATGGAATCACATCAGCTCTTTCCCAATCCCCTGGTAGTTCCCCAGTGATGACTGGGCCTAGTTCACTTCAATATGGCACCAATATGACTCTAACACAACTCATATATGGCTTCTTCACTGACTATAGAAGCATTATTGTAAAAAAAATACAGGCATCTTTTGCCTGCAATTACATCTTTAATCCCAATTGATACATTACATACTTCATCTGAAAAATTTACATTATGCCAGGATTTCACTCTCAAAATACAAACTAAAACTGTTAACCCAAGCTTCCTTTGCAACTGTATGATCCACAAATCATCACATTCCAAATATTGAAGAATCAGCCTGATGATTTAAACAGGACATTTTTTATATACATGCAAACTATGCAATGCCATTCTTAATTATGATGCACATAGTTACATGTAACTCACATAATTGTTTAAGTAGAAGAACACAGCTAATACTTAGCACCGACACATTTATTCGTTTAGAATTATTTATATCCCATTTTTCAACTTGAAAACTTTTTTAGTACAATTTATCAATGAAATACTGATATTTGGCACTGATCCTATCAGAAAGTAAGTAAGATCACCTGCATTTAGAAATCTGGAGATGTGAACTTCCACCAATCCCCAGCAAAGGTTTGTGACGATGGCATCATCACAAGAGTTTTATAATTATGGCACCGTGGAAATATGACTATTACTACCCTACGACTACATACATGCAGAAACTCAAAGAAATGTTCTTTTTTACATGGACTTTGTTTTTACAAAGAACTATATCTGTATTGCAAAACAGGAAGTGGGAGGGTTAGAGTTAAAAACATATTGAAACTTACATTTCAACATATATTCCAACAATATAAAGTGTGTAGCTTTTGCTTTAACCCTCTCATTTTACAGTATATATATATATATTCAAGAAGATAATCAAACACTAGGATAAAATACAAACAAAACTGCTTTAATATACTTAGCTTTCGTCGGCTAACTGCCAACGTCATCAGAGTAAAATGCCGGTGTTTTGGGAGCTTGCTTATAAAGCCGGCCGTTTTTGCGCTCTGCTCATGGAGCGAGTTACCGGTCTGCCCGCCCCAATTGGCCGTATTGTTTCTAGCTGTCCCGCATCAGTCCGTGTTTTCTTAAACTCAGGGATCATTTCCTCCCTTACGGTTGCTCTCCTTGTCCGCCTGGTTCGTGTCCGAGTGCCTGTTGTTGTGGGTTGGTTCCCTAACGCCTCCTGTCCTATGGCCACCCCTCCTTTTAGCTGTGCCCTAGCGTAATTAAGGACATATATATATACATACACACATATACATGTATATATATACATATATACATACATACATATATATATATATATATGCGATATTAATATTTACCTATTACATTCAAGGTTAGCGTGACATTAGATGTTCCAAAAGCATTGGTTGCTTGGCATGTGAAGGCTCCAGAATCATTAACTCCCACTGAACGGATGCTCAGCGTTAATTTTTGTTCGTATTCATAATCACGCACATTCTTGCTTTTGCTGGAAAGATTCTGTCGGCAAGGGAGAGGAAAAATTACCATCTAAGATACAGTGTACATAGCATCATTCTCAAATAAATTAAAAATAGATGTAATTATAACTTCACCATATTAATATTCATAACTTAAAACTTGAATAATAAGACATCAAGACAAACCTGTCACTGGAACCTCTCCATAGAAGACATCTATAGTCTTAAAGCTGTCTTTTTTGGAGAGCGGGGTGGGGGGTGGGGGGAGAAAAATATGAAGAAACCTCCTTAGGATTGTTCTTACTCTGCTTGCTTTGCTCTATATTTTGTATTTTTGGTATATGTGATGGTCTCTTGAGGTAACAAACCCAGAAGGAAATGTGTCCTAAAAACATTCACTATCGCGAAGTGCTTTCCAAATAAAGTTTGCAACATGGCAGTCCTCATAAGCCGAGGGTGTGTGTGTGTGTGTGTGTATGACTGTGTTTTAAAACTGGTATGTGAGCTTCTTATAATTGGGAATAAGTGGTATGAGAGAAGAACAGAGAAAGTTCAGTAGCTTCTACAGCAGTGTTTCTCAACCTTGACAATTTTAAGGCATGTGGACTTCAACTCCCAGAATTCCACAGCCAGCATTGCTGGCTGTGGAATTCTGGGAGTTGAAGTCCACATGCCTTAAAATTGTCAATGTTGAGAAACACTGTTCTACAGTGTTCCTGAGGTAACACTGAAGGAATTTCAGACTCAAAGGGATTCCTGATCAAGAAAACACAGCTGTCAAACAACTGTGATTTTTTTTTGTTTGGTTTGTGAAGTTAGCATGGACCAATGACCCCTGCTGTGGGGGTAACAAAAGAAGAATGTTCTATTCAAGGAAGGAAAGATCCTATTGAGTTGCAATATCTATTTACAAACTAAGCATTTGACTTCCCAACTGCGTTTAACAGGGAATCTGAGTGTTACCAATACAGTACTGAACATAATGCTTTTTTTTTTACACAATGCAAATTTCAACTCTATCCAAATATTATGATAGCTTTTTATTAACATGTGTTAAAGCAAATTTATTAACATGTGTTAAAGCAAGTACTTCCACTACTGAAAATTGGTTTTCGAATGTAATATTTAAAACGATATTGGAACTGTTTCAGAACTCCTTAAGATGTAGGCCCTGTGTGGACCACATACGTCAGGGGTCTTCAAACTTGGCCCTTTTATGACTTATGGACTTCAACTCCCAGAATTCCTCAGCCAGGCACGCTGGCTGAGGAATTCTGGGAGTTGAAGTCCACAAGTCATAAAAGGGCCAGGTTTGAAGACCCCTGACATACGTTATATGTCTGCTTTACTTCAGAATGGATGAATTAGGATCAGTCAATAAATAAGCACTTAAAAGACAGGAATTATGCCAGCAGCAGTGGATTAGCAGAGAATGGCCGGTAGCACTCTTGGGACGTATTATCCAAATTGTACTTTCTTGAGACTGCATCTCCACCATTGCCACACTGCACCCGTCTTCCTATTTACATGAGCTGCTGATTATATAGTTTAATCACTGCCATTAACAGTTGCCAATTAAGACTGAAATGGCTGTACTTAGCAAGGTTAGCTGGACTCTTTGGGGAACTTTTCCTATATAGTGAAATATAACTATCTACACATTTTTAAGCTATATAGGGCAACTCTGGGCAACTTACAATATAATGAACAGCTTAAAGGTGTTTAAAAAAACAATTAAAATTAGAATGAAAAAAACTGAAGGTTAACAATCAAGTTGATGGGCAGGGTGTGAGAGCTTTCTCTGCCCTGTCTCTACCCTGTCAGTGACCACCAATGTACCAGGGCCATCTCAGGGCCCCAAACCAAGCAGGAGAACCAAGTTTTTAGATTTTTACGGAAGCCAGGAATACGGGGGCACGTCGCAACCTCTGATGGGAGAATATTCCGTTCCAGAAGTTGTGGTTAAAATTTAATAGCAGGAATGGTTGCTATTAAAAGTATTTATTTAGAAGTGTGCCTTTTATGGGTGCCATATTGGAACTGAACTTCTTATATATAATTAATCTTAGCCAAAAGGCCAAGCAGCCTTATACCCTTTTGAGCCAACTCCAACTTGCCCCATGCTTGGCTTAGATCACCGAAACTTTTCATTAAGAACTAGAAACATGCGTATATAGACACACCATGTTTCAGTTGCCCACCACAAGATTGTTTCACATATCCAACAATCCAGAACAGCTTGCGTTCGTTTCTCCTGTTTCTCAACTCTCACTTCCATACAACAACTGGACAGAATGCCCCCTATTATTTTCATTTAATTTGACATTCATCCCTTGAAACTAACCACATCCTTGCAAGAATTGATCTCTTTGCTCTACTTTCCTGTCATTTATCATTTGGGTTCACAACATGACATTCATGTACATTCACACCCCCACCAAGACACCTCTAATGTACTTCAAACATTCCTTATCCATAAATACAGAACACGGTGTAGGGGACATGGAATACCCTAGTCCAGTGATGGCGAACCTTTTAGAGACCGAGTGCCCAAACTGCAACCCAAAACCCACTTATGTATTGTTGGGTGCCGGGTGGGTGTGGCCCACTGGGTGGGCGTGGCTGCGATGGTAACGGCAGACTGGGTGGGACTAAAAAGTTCAATCAATCAATTCCAACTTTGAAGATCTTTTTTTTCCCCGCGAGAAGTTGAAATTGATTGATTGATTGAACCTTTTTTTTTTGTACACGGCGGCGGAGGCCTAAAGCAAAAAGGTTTTATAAAACCGAGCTAAAGGCCCAGAACTGGGGTAATGGCGCGCGTGCCCACAGAGAGGGCTCTGCGTGCCACCTGTGGCACGTGTGCCATAGGTTCACCACCACGGCCCTAGTCTTACACCACAATCCCTATTGAACCATTCACTAAGCAGGCCATTTATTTTTAATCATGCTTTACTTCCACTATATGTGGTCTCTTATCCCATTCAGTATTCAGCATTCAGCATTCAACTCTTTCTTTGTACAAAACATTCCATACTTTGCTAACTATATTGTATACTTTCTGTAACACATGCACAGTAAACTTCCTTGCTCATATTCATGCACTTCCCAATGAACTGGGGATGAGCAAAATTTTGTTTTCTATACCACACAATTTGAGAATAGCATTCTATATTATGCTCAAATGGTGCTCATTTTCATTTCTTGTACTCTTTCAATCACAATTCTCTCAAATGCTGTCCCGGGAACACTTAGGAAAGTTATTCTTTCTTAGGTGGCCCAGTCCAGTGACTTGGGTGGCATAGGCAGCCCAGCCCAATTTTTTTCTCTCTTTTTATGATCTCGTAATCCCCTGCATAGGGATGAGTTGGGGTAATGGAATGGAGCTGAGCGTTTGCTGGCCAGATGCCCTTCCCGACACCTATGCAGAGGTCACAGTAGATATTTTCTCTTTGCGCCCAGAGAGAGAAATATCTGCCACTACCTAGGATCAAACTCACAGCCTCCTGATTGTGAGGCGAGAGCCCCACGTCTAGGCCACCACACCACTCTCGGAGTAGAACTTTAACAATAATAATAATCAGGGCTTTTTTTCTCATAGAATGCCCAGAACGGAGTTCCGGCACCTTTTTTGGATGGAACCTTGTAGGGTAGGCAAGGCGGGTTGTATGACGTGTGTGAGTTCTGTCACCTTTTTTTTTCTTTTTTTTTTTATAAAAATGCAGATAATAATAATAATAAATAAAAAAAATAAAAAGTGCTGCCTCTGTTTTTGAATCCATTCTTGTTATCCTTTAACACAGGGAAACAAAAACATTCTTCCAATCACCAGGCACAGCTACAATCTTCACATGCATTAAACATGTTGACAGCAACTCCACATAAACTACACCCAGTTTTAACACTTCTCCAGTTGTATCAACTCTACCTGCACTCTTACTATTTTTCAACATTCTCGCAGTATTTAGGACAGGATTTTTATTGTTTTGTTTTTTCTTGAATGCTAACATTTGTAGTGTTTGCTACAGTTCTATTCTTTGACATTCAATATCACTGGCATTACATAAAAATTTCAAACCTATTTTTTCCCAGCAATTCATTTGTTTCATTCAAAATCATTTTGAGTATTTAAAAATAAACTTATATATTTCATTCCACTTAGTATGTCATGGATTCCTGCTTCCAAAACAGTTATTAATTTCCATCAAAGCTTTTTTTTTTTTTTGCATTTTTTCTGTCTCTTTTAATTTTGACTATTCCTTGCTTTCTTGAATTACATTCTTTGTGACTACCTTTGAGATCTGTATACACATATTCTCTGCTCATCGTTTATTGCAGCAATTGTTTTCTTATATGCATCCCTTTCTCATCCATATCCTCTTTCATTTCCTCATTGTACCAAAACTTTTTTCAATTTCTTACTTCCCATTATCTTATCTTCATGCAGCTGTTCTACTTTCACTTCTATTCAAGATTTGTCAGTGCTATTATTCCAACAGTGATGCCTTGCGTGAATATTACTTTATCAAAGCTGATATATACATCTCAGACATGTTTTTAAGTTATTTTTTAGAAAGACTATTCTTTCAAGTACATTGGTACTTATTAGGTATAATAAACTCACCGCATTGCCTTGAAAAATCCAATTAGCTTGCAAAGAACTATCTATATCCCTGATTGTACATGTAACTTCAAATTCTTCACCTTCTTTGAGAAGTTGGTTTGTTTTGGATAAGGTGATGGATGGTAAGGATTTGTGAACTAAAAAACAATCCAGATGCACATTGTTGTCATTATTTGCAAAACCGTCACAAAAAGGGAGTTGGAATCGACAGTTCTTAATCTTCCAATAAAGTATCAGATTTGCTAAAGATATTTTAAATATCGTGACATATCACAGTTGTACATTAATCCAAATGAAAATGTAAAAACATTTATAGGCACTACCTAACAAACACAGATAATAAGCCTGCCCTAGTATTTAATCTTGCAAAAAGACTGATGGTGAATTAGAAAACTCTTCTAATACCATTTTATATGGCTACTATTCACAGTCTTGAATCCACCGATGGGATCGGAGAATACCTATTAGTGTGAAATATTTTCCTAATTATCTTACCTTTAAATACAGGCAGTCCTTGACTTACAACCATAATGGAGTCCAAAATTTCTGTAGACATTTGTTAACTGATTTTTCCTCCCCAATTTATCATCTTTCTTGCCACAGTTGTTAATCACCACAGCTGTTAATTAGCAACACGGTTGTTAAGTGAATCTGGCTTCCCCATTGACTTTGCTTGTTGCAAAAGGGGATCACATGACTCCTGGTCACTGCAACCATCATAAATATGAGTCAGTGGCCAAGCATCTGAATTCTGATCATGTGACCATGGGGATGCTGCAACGGTTGTGTGAAAAATGGCCATAACCTCGTTGTAAACTCGAGTGATCACTAAACCAACCGTCAAGTCAGGACTGCCTGTAAACTAGATACACACTGTTTGGAAAGCTGTACAAGAAAAGGGATTATACACAATGGTACGACCATAACAGATATTTGAGTTCAATTGAATGTATTTTTACCTGGTCTCACCACAAGCGTTATATCTTTCGATCTTTTTTCAACTCCATCTTGTTGTGCCACACACCGGTAACAACCTAGAAATGATCTCTGTACATTTTTTATGGTGATTCCCTTCTGAGGATCAGGAACTAATGTCATATGCTCAGGCAGAGATTTGTAATGGCATCTTTTCAAAGTGAAATTCGAAACATCTGGATCTGTCACTGGGCACACAATAAGAGCATCGCTGTCTTCCATTTCAAGTATTGTGGGCGTGTGAAAGAACAGAACCGTTGGATCTGTAATAAAAATT
>NW_015395309.1:12827-26163 GCF_001527695.2 Protobothrops mucrosquamatus | reverse complement strand
AGAAGAGAGGAAGGGAAAGGATGGAAGGAAGGAATGACAGAAAGAGAAGAAAGGAAAGAAAGGAAGGAAGGAAAGAAGGAAGGAAGGAAGGAGGGAAGGAAGGAAGATGAGGTTAAAAGAAGGAAAGAGTTTGATGGGAGGGAGGGAGGGAGGGAGGGAGGGAGGAAGGAAGGAAGGAAGGAAGGAAGGAAGGAAGGAAGGAAGGAAGGAAAATGGGTGGAGAATGGAACTGGAAACCATATACTGGTATGAAATCTCCATAATCAAAAACAGTGAAAAGGAAACTGTAGCACTTAGCCAATTTCATCTTCAGAAAAAAGGTAATTAAAGAAAAACCTGGACGGGCATGTGTGAAATCACATTATGCACAAAGAAAATGAAGTCAAAAATAGGCTCCATTAATGCGGTTGAGTTTCTTGAGAAGCTCAAGACACACTTTGTCATCCTCAATCAAGAACCGCGAACCAATTGACTCTCGTTTACTCATGTCAATTTTTCCATTTTGTACAATGTTCTGGTTTGTTTCATTCTCGTCGTCCTAAAACCTGACTTGGCCTTGGACCCCGAGCAGAATCACGAAGAAACAAAACCTCATTTCATCCTCAATATATATATATTTTAAGCCAGGAATAGTAGCTTGTAATGATTGGATAACCTTGGTTGAGTTAATCCAACACTGGAGGTGAAGAAAACTTGAGAACACCTCAAGTCTGAGAAGTAAAAAAAAAATATTCTCAAAGAAGATATTTAAATATTCGAATGGCATAAATCAGTGTCTGTCAACCTTGATAACTTTAAGATATGTGGACTTCAACTCCCAGAATTCCCCAGTCAGCATAGCTGGCTGAGGAATTCTGGGAGTTGAAGTCCACATATCATAAAGTTGCCAATGTTGAGAAACATCAGTATAGATTATTATAATAACTAAACACACAAAGAAAATCTGTCATTGTTTTTCAACTGTGGCCACTTTTAAGATATATGGACTTTAACTTCCAGCATGGCTGTCTGGGGAATTCTGGGAGTAGAAGTCCACACATTTTAAAGAAGCCAACGTTCAAAAACATTGATCTACAGTTAACTACTGAGTCTAACTGCTGGTTATGCATAGCTTAAGAAGCCAACTGTGATCAATGTAAAGGAAAAGATTATTAATGGATTCTGGGAGTCGAAATCCATGGATGTTGGCTGAGAAATTATGGGAGGTGAAGTCCGTGCAACTGGCCTGGGGGACTCTGGAAGTGGGATTCTGGGAGTTGGAGTCCACGCATGCTGACAGGAATTCTGGCAGTTGAAATCCATGCATGCTGGCTAGAGGATTCTAGGAACTGAAGTCCACACGTGCTGACAGGAATTCTGGGAGTCAAAATCCATGGATGTTGGCTGGGAAATTCTGGGAGTTGAAGACCATGCAACCTGGCTGGGGGATTCTGGGAGTTGAAGTCCACGCATGCTGACAGGAATTCTGGCAGTTGAAATCCATGCATGCTGGCTGGGGAATTCTGGGAGCTGAAGTCCACAAATGCTGGCTGGGGAATTCTGGGAAATGAAGTCTATATTTCTTAAAGTTGCCAAGGTTGAGCCACACTGCATTAGAAGCAGGAAAATAATTTTCGACGGATTTGTCAAGGCATTCAAGCTCCTTCTTTTACCTGCAAGACCAGGGGGGTCTTCAAAGTTGCCCCTTTGATGACTTTGTAGACTTCAACTCCCAGAATTCCTCAGCCAGCGTGCCTGGCTGAGGAATTCTGGGAGTTGAAGTCCACAAAGTCATCAAAGGGCCAAGTTTGAAGACCCCTGTGCAAGACCATCGGTTTCCTTGCCTCCCCCCCCCAATCACCTGTCAGTAGGGCTGGCCAGCATCCTTTGGCCGTTTCAACTGGACCTTTAGCCTTTTCATCCCGATCTGGAATCCGTTCATGGCCTGGATGGCAGTTTGGGCACTGGACGGATTGTCGAAACTCACAAAGCCTTGAGAAAGGAGAGAAAGAATCCATTTTGTAATACCTCAGGTGCTTGTTTGGTGGGGGTGCATGTGTCTCTGAGTGTCTGCAGGGACAGCTAGTCCTCGAGTTATGACCGTATTGGAGCCAGCCCATCACGGTTGAAACTGGTGACAGTGGTAAAACAGGTCAGTTATATTTCAGACAAGTGACTGTCCAACCTCTTCTTAAAAACCTTCAGTGTTGGAGCATTCACCGCTTCTGGAGGCAGGTTGTTCCACTGGTTAATTGTTCTCACTGTCAGGAAATATCTCCTTAGTTCTAGGTTGCTTCTCTCCTTGATTAGTTTCCATGCTTCTCCTCCTATCTTCTGGTGCTTTGGACAATAAATTGACCCCCCCTCCTCTTTGTGGCAGCCTGTCAGATATTGGAAGACTGCTATCACGTCCCCCCCTAGTCCATATCTGAACCCCAAATTTCCACTGCTAAGCAAGGCAATTGTTAAGTGGGTTTTGCCCCATTTTATGACCTTTCTTGCCACAGTTGTTAAGTGAATCACTGCGGTCGTTAAATTAGGAACACAGTCGTTAAGAGTTGGCATTCCCCCTTGACTGTGCCTGTCAGAAGGTTGCAAAAGGGGATCACGTGATCCCGGGACGCTGCAACCGTCCTAAGTATGAGTCAGTTGCCAAGAGTCTGAATTTTGATCGCGTGATCACGGAGGATGTTGCAAGGGTTGTAAGTGTGAAAAGCGGTCAGAAGTCACTGTTTTCAATGGTGTTGTAACTTGGAATGGTCACTAAAGGATTATTTGTAAGTCGAGGACTACCTGTATTCGTTAAGGCAGGGGTAGGCAACTTTGGCCCTTTTATGACTCGTGGACTTAAATTCCCAGAATTCCTGAGGCAACATTAGCTCAACATGGAAACCTTTCCATTGCTCCTCAGCATGGCTGGCTGAGGAATTCTGGGAGTTGAAGTCCACGAGTCATAAAAGGGCGAAGTTTAAAGACCCCTGCTCTTAATCTTCATCCAAGTCCAGGGGTAGGCAACCTTGGCTCTTTTATGACTCGTGGACTTCAACTCCCAGAATTCCTGAGGCAACATAGCTGAGCTTGGAAACCTCTCCATTTCTCCTCAGCATGGCTGGCTCAGGAATTCTGGGAGTTGAAGTCCACGAGTCATAAAAGGGCCAAGTTTGAAGACCCCTGCGTTAAGGGAACACTGCAGTTGTTAAGCAAACCAATGCTTTGTTGTGGGTGTGGCTTTGCCCCAAACAGGAAGTGAAGGACCGTTTTCAGCAAAACTGTGCTAAACCCAGTCACGGGACCTTGGGACGATGGAAACAGCCGTAAACGGGGGGGGGGGTGTTTCTGTTGAAGAGTGCCCCAAGTTCGGTCACATGGCCACCAAGGGGGCCTGACCGTCAGAATTTCGAATTCAGGTTATAGGTAGCCCCTAGGGAGCTCCGCTGGAACTTCGAACAGTCACTAAGTGACCCGTCATAAATCGAGGACTACCTGTACCAGCTGTAGACGAATGATGGAAGAGAGATTTAGGGGTCCGTCTCTTGCTTGCAAGCACCCAGAGGGATCTAGTTGGTCTACAATGGACTTTTGGAGCTAGGATTCCAAAACTGGATATTCTGACCTCAAAATGTTTAGCACACCTGTCGCCCGTCTCTCTTCTTAATGATATGCACAAATTGTGTTTTTCAAAGCTACACAACATTACCTGAAGATTATTTCCCTCAGTTTCTTACTTCTCCCCCATGGAAGATCTTTCTTTCTTTCTTTCTTTCTTTCTTTCTTTCTTTCTTTCCTTCCTTCCTTCCTTCCTCTTCTCTCCCCCTCCTTCCCTTCCTCTTCTTTCCTTCCTTCCTCCCTGCCTTTCATCTCCTTTCTTCCTCCCTCCCCCCTCCTCCTCTTCCTTCCTCTCTCCCTCCCCTCCTTTCTTCTTTCCTTCCTTCCTTCCTCCCTCCCCTCCTCTTTCCTTCCTTCTTTTCCTTTCTTCCTCCCTCCCTCTCTCCCTATCTCTCTCCCTCCCTCCCTTCCTCTTCTTTCCTTCCTTCCTTCCTCCCTGACTTCCATCTTTTTTCTCCCCCCTCCCTCCCCCTCCTTCCATCCATCCATCCATCCTTCCTTCCTCCCTCCCTCCCTCCCTTCCTCCTTCCTTCCTTCCTTCCACCCTCCCTCCCTCCTTCCTTCCTTCCTCCCTGCCTCCCATCTTTCTTCCTTCCTTCCCTCCCTCCCTGCTCACTCACCGAAACATTTGCTCTGGTTCGTGGCCCGATCCATAAACACTTTGGAGGAAATGATATTCCCAAAGGGAAGAAACATTTGCATCAGTTCGTTGTCCCCAAACTCTTGGGGCAGATGGTAGATGAAGAGATTGCAGCCTTCTGGACCTGTAGTTGGAAAAGACAATGCGTAGTATGGGTTAAAACCGAGTGGGTTTTGTCTGAAGGGGAAAAGATGACATCAAAATGTAGTCTAAACCACTGTTTCTCAACTTCAAGAACTTTAAGACAGGTAAGTCAAGGACCACCTGTGTTAAAGCTGGATGAACAGTACTGTCTGCTTTTACTTAATGTATAGTCAAGCTATTCTCCAAGGCACCTGAAGGCAGGACAAGAAGCAACGGATGGAAACTCATCAAGGAGAGAAGCAACCTAGACCTAAGGAGAAACTTCCTGACAGTGAGAACAGTTAACCAGTGGAACTACCTGCCTCCAGAAGCGGTGAATGCTCCAACACTGGAAGTTTTTAAGAAGAGACTGGACAGCCATTTGTCCGAAATGGTGTGGGGTTTCCTGCCTGAGCAGGGGGTTGGACTAGATGACCTCCAAGATCCCTTCCAACTTTTTATTATGGTTGTTGTTGTTGTTGTTGTTTTTCCCAAGCAAACAAAATCATACCAGAGCTTCAGGCCATAACCTGGTTTCCTCCGCATATTAAGGCAAGAGCATAAATCACAATCTAGCTACCTCCGTTTTTAACCTAATCCAGATTATCCAGGATTTGGGAGGTTTAAGTTCTGATCCCTGCTTGGCCATTAAAGATGAGAAGATGACCACAGATTTGTTTCTCTGTCTCTTCGCTCGTTAAGATCTACTTCGGAGCTTAAACCAGAGCCGAGGATTATCAAATGTGAAGAAACATTGCCCGCTTACATTGTTAAATCTTCACATAACATCGTGGAGTTTCAAAGGGGTACGGAGACCAATGCAAAAGCCCACCCTGAAGCGCCTACCTATCCAGACTCTGCTCAGAGTTGTCCCCAAATCAGGAATTCATTATATGGCTCTGCCATATAACAGCTCAGCTTCGGATCACTTCCAGCACCCTTCGGAGTTGCAGCAAATCATGTAATAGGTGTCGTGATTCCGTGCCAGCCTGTGTTCCCAACAGCTGAGTCTGGGGAATCTGAGGAGGAGGTGGAGGAGGCATTTGAAGGGCCATCAGGGTCAGAGGGAGGCTCTGATGAATT
The DNA here is from genome assembly GCF_001527695.2 of Protobothrops mucrosquamatus. Lineage (NCBI taxonomy): Eukaryota > Metazoa > Chordata > Lepidosauria > Squamata > Viperidae > Protobothrops > Protobothrops mucrosquamatus. Next base: position 20,732 of record NW_015395309.1, on the reverse strand, counting down.
ACAGGACTCACGGTTTGAGGAAGAGCCTGGGCCCTCCAGTCGTGTTCCTGATGAAGCTCAGCTGTGTGGGGAGAATGAGTCAGACTTGGAGGACTCACACCTGATGGACATGCTGATTGATGCTCGTACACGCCGGCAATTAGCGAGAGCAGATCAGCAGCAGTCAATACGACAACTCCAGGGGAAGAGGAGAAGGCACTGAGAGGCAACGCCTTGGGACTGCTGTATAAAAAGGGAGGGTGTGGGCGGTGCTGGTTGCTGAAGGCAACCGTTGCAAAGTACTTCATGGGATCATGTTCTGTTAGTATTGCCGGTGACTACTTTTCTGTTTGCATCGTGTTTCGTGTGGACAATTTCCTCCATTTGGATTGTGTTTTGCTGCTTTTGTTTCTGGACTATTTGGCAGATTTGTCACTCATATTAAAAGGGGTTTGTTTTGTTTTAAGTCTCCAGCCTATTTTCTCAACAAGGGTTTGGTCCTTGTGCCTTTAACAAGGACGGCTATAGGCTGGGATAGAACAATAGGATTTGATCACCTCCCTTAAATTCTACCCAAGGAATCTGTCTGCTGACCCAACAGGACCAGCTCAAAATTGGTTTTGTTAGCGCCCAGAGGTTGCTGATACAACAGCTGTAATGTCGTATTTCAGAAATGACTTTCCTATTGGATCGTTCTGGGACTTACAATTGCATCACATCGGTTGGAAAGGCTGCATTTCCTTAGGCCAGGGCTCTCCCAAACCTGGCAAGTTTAAGACTCGTGGACTTCAACTCCCAGAATTCCTCAGCCGGCCACAGTTGAAGTCCACGAGTCTTAAAGCTGCCACGTTTGGAGAACCCTGCTGTAGAGCAACCTACATTCCTGCATATGGGCCAGCATTCCTCGGGCGGGTTTCCAAAGGATTGTGGAAACTGGGCTTTGGGAGCATCCATTTGGGAGATGTTAAGTGCGTATAGTCAAGGCCATGGTTTTCCCAGTTGCAACGTATGGCTGTGAAAGCTGGACCATAAGAAAGGCTGAGCGCCAAAGAATTGAGGCCTTTGAACTAGGGTGCTGGAGAAGACTCCTGCGAGTCCCCTGGACTGCAAGGCGATCAAACCGGTCAGTCCTAGAGGAGATCAACCCCGACTGCTCTTTAGAAGGCCAGATCCTGAAGTTGAAACTCAAGTCCTTTGGCCACCTAATGAGAAGGAAGGACTCACTGGAGAAGAGCCTAATGCTGGGAAAGATGGAGGGCAAGAGAAGAAGGGGACAACAGAGAATGAGGTGGCTGGAGGGAGTCACTGAAGCAGGAGGCCTGAGCTTAAATGGACTCCAGAAGATGATAGAGGACAGGAAGGCCTGGAGGAACGTTGTCCATGGGGTTGCGATGGGTTGGACACGACTTCGCAACTAACAACAACAAGGTCTAGACCTGCCTTATCTACCCGTAGGGTAGATAACGTGGTGGGGTTGCCATGGGTTTAAATTATGTGCCAGCTGGAATGGAGCACCAGGGTAGACGTTTTAGGAATGAACAAGAATGATCAGTTCCATCTGAGCACACTTCCCCAGCCATATCTCTTCTGCCTGTGATGGGGTACGGACACAATTAGACAGGCTTCCTGCTTTGTAGGGGACCTTAGTCCAGGACATTTTGGGGGGGGGTCTCCACCAGCATCAAAAACACAGGCTGCCTGCTCCTCTTCCCCCATCACGTCCCTGTGGGAGAAGACCTACCTACCTTCTCGCTGTTGCTGCTGAATTATTGGAAGAGGCTGAGGGATGGCCTGTGCGACAGGGGTGATGGCAGTGGCAGGATAGACAGCTGCAAGGGGTGGAAGGAAGGAGACGGAGGTCACCAGTGAATAAATTCCCGTTTCAGCAGAATAGAATAGAATAGAATAGAATAGAATAGAATAAAATAGAATAGAATAGAATAGAATAGAATAGAATAGAATAGAATAGAATATGTGGAGTGGAATGGAATGGAATGGAATAGAATAGAATAGAATAGAATAGAATAGAATAGAATAGAATAGAATAGAATAGAATATGTGGAGTGGAATAGAATAGAATAGAATAGAATAGAATAGAATAGAATAGAATAGAATAGAATAGAATATGTGGAGTGGAATAGAATAGAATAGAATAGAATAGAATAGAATAGAATAGAATAGAATAGAATAGAATAGAATATGTGGAGTGGAATGGAATGGAATGGAATGGAATAGAATAGAATAGAATAGAATAGAGAACTGTCTATCTATCTACCCTCTCTCCCTCTCCCTCTCCTCCCCCTCTCTCTCCCTCTCCTTCCCACCAGACTTAGAACACTTTTTAATTTTAGATTTTTTTCATCCCATCTTCATTATTTTTACAATATAAATAGCAAAAGGCAGCGAAAAGACCTAATATTCATTCCTCCTATTTTCCTCACAACCATCCTGTGAGGTCAGATGAGCTGAGAGAGGGGGACTGGCCCAAGGCGGGACTAGAACTCACCATCTCCTGGTGATTGGCCCAAAGTCACCCAGCCGGCTTTCATGCCTAAGGCAGGACTAGAACTCACCATCTCCTACTGATGGACCCAAAGTCACGCAGCTGGCTTTCATGCCTAAGGCAGGACTAGAACTCACAATCTCCTGGTGATTGGCCCAAAGTCACCCAGCTGGCTTTCATGCCTAAGGCAGGACTAGAACTCACAATCTCCTGGTGATTGGCCCAAAGTCACCCAGCTGGCTTTCATGCCTAAGGCAGGACTAGAACTCACCGTCTCCTGGTGATTGGCCCAAAGTCACCCAGCCAACTTTCATGCCTAAGGCGGAACTAGAACTCACCATCTCTTGGTGATTGGCCCAAAGTCACCCAGCCGGCTCTCATGCCTAAGGCGGGACTAGAACTCACTGTCTCCTGGCTTCTATCCTGGTGCCTTCACTGCCTCTCAGTCCCTCTTCCCAAACTGCCCTTTAACACCCTTCCCTCTCCCCCAAAGCCCCCCATTACAGCCAGGGGAAAACCATCCGAACAGGATTATGTCAGCCATGTTACCTGCATATTGTTGGACTCCCGTGAAAGTCGGATGCAAGGTCTCAGCAACGGAGGAGTTTTGGGCTAAAAAAGAGAGAGATTTGATTTCTTCTTCTTTTTTTTAACAATTAGAAAAATCGACAAAAATAGTTGTACGAGAAAAATGGAGGGGGAAAAATCCGAACCAATGGAGTTTGAAATTCCAACACTTGTATGTCGTTGTTTTTTTTAAAAAAATGTTTGATTAAACTTTGCAGGTTCAAAATAATATTGAGAAAACCAAGATGAAAAAGAGAAGGCCCAACACCCGCCCCCCTCATGATATCCACCATTGCTCAAGGGAAGCTGCCACACATAGTCCTCAAGTTACATCCACCATTGAGCCCGAAACGTCTGTTCTTAAGCGAGACGGTTGTTAAGTGAGTTTTTGTCCCATTTTGCGACCTTTTTTTGCCACAGTTAAGCAAATCACTGCATTTGCTAAGTGAGTAACACGGTTGATTAAGTGGATTTGACTTTCCTATTTACTCTGCTTGACAGAACGTCGCAAGAGAGGATCATATGATCCCAGGGCACTGCGACCGGCGTAAATATGAACCGGTTGCCAGGCTTCCGAATTTTGACCACGTGACCTTGGGGATGGCTGCAAAGGTTGTTGGTGTGAAAAATGGTCGTAAGCCGCTTTTTCCCATGCCGTTGTAACTTTGAATCGTCGCTAAACAAATGGTTGTAAGTCGAGGACTACGTGTACTGGCATATGCTGTGAGGGCACAGATGTGGGGAAGACGGGCATTAACTATCTCCTTTTCCCAGAATCCCCCTGTGGTGTCAGTGCAGGGCTTCATCTCAGTTCTAAAACTGTGCTGCACTCGGCCTCCGATCCTATGCTCCGAATCGGTCCTCCTCTATTTGATTGGAGATCCTGCTTGATCTCCTGGGAGCATGTACAGAATTCCCTCCTCCAATTCCCTTCTCATCACCACAACCCTTTGAGGTTGTTTCTGCTAATAAAAGGAGCCATTTCAAACTCCTCAGAGGGCTTGAGGGGGGAATTAGAACCCAGGTCTCTCGCCTCCTAGTCCAGCCCCCTCTCCACCGGACCTGACTGGGTCTTGGGCTGAGGGGAAGGGAATGACTCCAAATCAGTCAATTAGTTTTTGAGGCTGAGGAGGGATTAGAATCCAGATCTCCCCATTCTTACTCCAGCTCCTCCCTTTTAGTACGCCTCACTGGCTCTTGCGCCGAAAGGGAGGGGCTGCCCCCAAAGCAGCCAATGAGTTTCTGAGGCTGAGGAGGGATTAGAACCCAGATCTCCCCACTCCTAGTTCAGCCCCTCCCTTACTACATCTGATTGGCTCTTGGGCTAAGAGGGAGGGGCTAGCCCCAAATTTAATCAATGAGCTTCTGAGGCTGAAGGGGGATTAGAACTCAGATCCCACCACTCTCAGTGTAACCCCTTTCCCAATTCACCTGTCAAGAAGCAAACAGCTTCAGATTTTGGCCCTTTGCAAATACTGTACATTTAGGACCGTTAAATAGAAATTGCTCCACACCCTCTGACTTTCTCCAGCGGGGACCAGGATAGGCACAGGACAAAGTTGTACACAAAAGACACAGGCCAACTTGTTCTTCTCTCCGGGGTTCTTGCAACCAGTTGCCTCCACTTCAGGGGTGGGGGAACCATGGCCCTTTTATGACTCGTGGACTTCAACTCCCAGAATTCCTCAGCCAGCATGGCTCAGCTTGGAAACCTCTCCCTGTCCTTCAGCATGGCTGGCTCAGGAATTCTGGGAGTTGAAGTCCACGAGTCATAAAGGGGCCACAGTTCCCCACTCCTGTTCTAGAGCAGGGGTCTTCAAACTGGGCCCTTTTATGACTTGTGGACTTCAACTCCCAGAATTCCTCAGCCAGCGTGCCTGCTCTAAAGGTACAAACCAGTAGTTCCACCAGATGTAGAGTTGGTCTATAGCAGGGGTGGGGAACCTTGGCTCTTTTATGACTCGTGGACTTCAACTCCCAGAATTCCTGAGCCGGCATGGCTCAGCTTGGAAACCTCTCCCTTTCCCCTCAGCATGGCTGGCTCAGGAATTCTGGGAGTTGGAGTCCACGAGTCATAAAAGAGCCAGGTTTGAAGACCCCTGCTCTTAATCTTCGTCCTAGGATAGGGGTAGGCAACCTTGGCTCTTTTATGACTCGTGGACTTCAACTCCCAGAATTCCTGAGCCAGCATGGCTCAGCTTGGAAACCTCTCCCTTTCCCCTCAGCATGGCTGGCTCAGGAATTCTGGGAGTTGAAGTCCACCAGTCATAAAAGGGCCGTGGTTCCTCACCTCTACATGAACCTCCCCTGGGGGTGGAGAGAGACTGGCCTGCAGTCTCCCCCTTTTGGTCCTACCTGTGCAGGGGACCAGCCCATTTGCATAAACCGTCTCCAAGGCAGGGTGGCTGCTGGGAATGGCCACCATTCCTGCAAAGCTGTTGCTGATAGGGGTGACCAGTCCTGGGACAGCAGCTGTGCCCAACAGAGGAGGTGAGTGTAACCCTGCAGGAGGGAGACATAAAAAGACAGGAGGAGGAAAAGGTGGTGCTTTTCTTTTTCTTTCTTTCTTTCTTTCTTTCTTTCTTTCTTTCTTTCTTTCTTTCTTTCTTTCTTTCTTTCTCTTTCTTTCTTTCTTTCTTTCCTTCCTTCCTCTAGTTTCCTTCCTTCCCTCTCTCCCTTCGTTTTCATTTCTTTCTTTCTTTCTTTCTTTCTTTCTTTCTTTCTTTTTCTTTCTTTCTTTCTTTCTTTCTTTCTTTCTTTCTTTCTTTTCTTCCTCCCTCCTTCTTTTTTCCTTCCTTCCTTGCTTTCTCTTTCTCCAACCCTCCTTCCCTTCCTACATTTTCTCTCCCTCGTCCCTCCTTTTTTACTTGTTTTTCTTTTTCTGTCCTTTTCATTTCCTCTCTATTATGTCATCATCTTATCCTTTTATGTTTACTTTTCATCCCCCTCCCCCCCCTTTCCTTACCTTCTGTGGGAAGTCAGTCCCCCAGAGAAGGAAATATTAAAAGGGCAGGGAAATATATTTCCTCAAAGGATCTTAAAGAGGCAGAAAAGCAGTTTTTTCTTAATAGCCTCAAGTCTCCCTCCCCCAAGCAGAAACCAGCTCTGTAGAAATGCAGATGTAAACCATTCAGGAAGGTTGAAGCTAGAAGATTAAGAAGGCAAAGACACCTAAAATCTACCTACCCCACCCAAACTCTAAGACAGGAGGTAATAGGATTAACCCACAGATGCCAAAGGGCACAGACAGACTCAGGTCAGAATACATGACACAGGAAATAGCCTCAAACAGGAACAGGAAACAACTCCAAACAAAAGGCTCCAGAGGGTATAAAAACCCACTCCCTACATGTGCTCGCTCTCTTTTCTTCCTGTCTGGCTCTCCTCTTATATTGTGGCGACCAAAACTGGATGCAATATTCCAAGGCTGGTTTTACACTTCTCAATCAGTTCAATTCTTCTCAACCAGAGTCAGACAGTCGTATCGAATGAAATGAAATGAAACGAAACCTGCAGCCTGGTTCCCTCGGGCTGGCACCTCCTCCCGTCCGCTTTTGGGTTCATCAACCCTGCAGCCACACGTACCTGAGGTTGGTGCAATCGGAGCGGCTGGCAGGCCGTTCAAGCTGACGGTGCCGATCTGCTGGATGTGGCACGGCGAAAAAGTGAGGCTGGGACTGAGAAAACTACCGTGGGAAGCTGAGAGGACCGTCTGCTGCTGCATCAGCTGCCAGAAAAAAAAAAAAAAAAAGGAAATAGCTATGCCAGGGGTAGACAACCTTGGCTCTTTTATGACTCGTGGACCAACTCCCAGAATTCCTGAGAATTAATTGCTCGATAGTCTTCTTCTTACTAATATATATTCATGGTTCTTAAGAGAATCTGGTTTCCCCACTGTCAGAAGATCACAAAAGGGGGATCCCATGAGCCCCGGGCACTGCAAGCATCCATAAGTCTGACTCTATTACCAAGCATCCGAATTTTGATCATGGGAACATGGGGTTGCTGCGACGGTTGTATGTGTGAAAAACAGTCACTTTTTTCAGTGTCGTTGTAACTTTAAACAGTCACTAAATGAAGTGTGGTAAGTGGAGAACCACCTGTACAGTTCTGGGCTGTTTCCAGCCTCAGAATAAGGAAAACTAATTTTTCAGCAATAGAAGCCCTAAGGTTCCTTACATATATATATATTTAGTTTCAATTGCCATTTAATTGGTGTGGTGGCATCTGTTTTTTTTCCCTCTGAGTTTCTGCTCAGTGATTGTCGCATGCCACTCAGAATTGCCCTGCTGGAGTGGGCCGGCTTGTACATAATCCAAACAAATCCAGCATACTAGATTTATTTCGCAGGATCCGACCCGGGTCAGTCACTGGGACCACAGGGACTTGTGCTGGAGCACCCTCCTCAGAGAACTTTTCTCTAGCAGAGTACGTGCTTTGGGCTATTCTTTGTGTGATATTTATGTGGTGCCTGTTGTGTGTGGCTTTTCAGTTGTTGATGGGGGGGGGGTTGATGGGTGGCTATTGTCATCTGCTGCCAAGTCCTCAGCTTCTAAGTTACCTGATACTCTGCTGGTAAATCAGCACTCCTGTTGGCTGACAACGGGCCCGTTTCCCAGGCTTCAATCATTTCCCTGGCTGTTTTTGTACCTGCTCAGCCAACAATCTTAGTAGCGGCGAAATTGAAAGCACGTGCTTGCTTATTGCAAGGATTTATTTCTTTTGTGGTCGTTTGCAGGGAGGAATGGCAAACGGGCATTGAGAGGAAAACCGGGGAAGAACGTAAAGCCGGCATTGGAAACAGTCGGATTAAATCTTGCAATATTTATTGCGCGTCCCTGCAGCTTTCCACATCC